>NC_139629.1:12404631-12582131 GCF_964638095.1 Poromitra crassiceps
GCTGCACAGTGCCTCGGTCAGATAATCCGATTTTTAAAGCTAAAGCCAAGAGTCTTCTTCATCCAAAAGAGTGTTGCTATCTTTAATAAAAAGAAATGTATCACGGGCTAATCGCCGTGCACCATGCAAAAAAAGTTAAAATTACCAATTACAATTTTAAAGTGAGTGTATATTTCCCCCCCGAGATTGTCTTCTGCAGGAGCAATGCAATTCTTTGCGCAAAAAATCTGAACCTCTCGCCTGTCCTTCAAAGGGACTCCACAGTACTTTCTCCAACAGAAGTTTCCTGAGCAGACTGATCAACTTGAGAGCTGCCTTGCCTTTTTAAAAACAGTCGAACCCAAACCCCTAACTATGAATACGCTAAACAGCAGGGAAGGGAGGCGCAGCACTTGTTCCACGGCTTGGCAGGCGGCCAAGCTTTTTTCCCTTCAGCAGCAGGATCGCTCTTCACGCAGCAGAGGGCTCAACTGATGCCAAGGTGCACTGCGCGATCGAGGCAGCGCCGCGGCAGAAACCAACGCAACCCTCATCAAAACATTTCAATAAAACACTCCTCAAAAAGCAGCAGGCTGCGCCTGCATGGTCAAATACATTCATAGTTGTGCCATCAGCTCCCTCCCTGCTTCTTCTCATCAGAAAGAACGGCTTGCCCCATCACTGCAAAAAGAAGAACATTTCATTTTACCAAGCCAGTTAGCCTCATATTCGACACATAGTTGGTCCAAATCGCTACCTGTTATTAATAAAAAATAAAAATGTGTATAACAGGTAGCAATTTGGGCCAATTTTGGACAGATATTAGTCAATTCATGAAATCAGTGAAATCATTGCAATGACAATTCTCGGAACAAGTTGATTTATGATGGAAACTTGAGAGACTATTGGCAGATATTCCCCTTGTTTTAAGTCCCCCCCCCCCCCTCTAGACTATAACAGGCTGTTAAAATGTAGGCCTACAGTAGGCTATTTGTTGTGGTGCATAGAATAGCCTATAGATAGAACAATGGGCCTCTGTGGTTCCCCAAATATGCTATTGGGTATATGCACGGAGAAAAGCGTAAACCTCAATGAAAAAGTATTTTGTTAGAACATGAATTTGCTGCGGCCAAAAGAAAACACATCACCAGTAACCCCATGCTTGATTCATAATTGTATAATTGCTTACAGATCTCGCATTAGGAAGAATATCATTTAGGCTGCTACAGACCGACATAGAGGAAAGTTCTGTGGTGAATTCATGGTTGGAGCAGAAAACAGTGTGTCACTTTCTGTTGAAATGACCATATCTCCTCATTACTGCCAGTAGGCTAGCCTACAGTACATACGGTAGATCTTTTCTCGTTGCCTTTCTTTAATCTATCCATCTTGATAGGCAGCTGTGCTAATTTGCAACTTAGCCCTTCTCCACGCTGAAACGATTTGTTTTGTTTAGATAGCACTTGGGAAGCCAACTTGAGTCTAAAAATAAGGCACCTTTAAAAGCCTGCACCTGTTGCTGCTTCCACTGGACACCATTTGTACTACAAAGGTAGCAGAAGTGTGCGTGCGTGTCTGTGTCTGTGCGTGCGTGTGCGTGTGGTGTGGAGAGAGAGAGAGAGAGAGAGAGAGAGAGAGAGAGAGAGAGAGAGAGAGAGAGAGAGAGAGAGAGAGAGATCAGCTATTTGTGCAGAGAGGAGAAAAGAGAACCAGAGAGAGTTAGATGTGAAAGAGAGAGGGAGCCTGTCACGAACTCTTGAGTTTTGAGGCAAATAGTCTGACAACTTAAGTGCAACTCGGCTCTATTATTTTATAGCCTATACAGAATACCCAGTGATTGCTTCAGCGTGTGCTCGCACGGTCGCACCACATATGCACTCTAAATCAGCCCTCTGGTATTCCCATCTCTGGAGCTTTTAGGGGAGATTTTTCTTCAGTAAAAATCCAACTGCAGCGGAGTGTCAGGGAGGTTTTATCGCTTGTCTTTGCCGTATCCACTCACTGCTTGATAAACGGCCAGGGTCATTTCCTAAATGTGGCCATCACTTTGTGTAACCCCGGCTCCTGCACGCTGAGAAGCCATAGAGAGGTGATTTATTCTCGGCAGTTTAATTGTTGGCCGCTAGAAGGCGCTGTTACCAATGGCAAGATCACTCACAGCCTTTCTGTACCTCCACAGGGGGGGGGGGATGCCTACAGTAATTGTCCAAAACTGATAGCCAAAATTAATATGAAATGTAGCCTAATAGCACAAAACAGTATATGCCTACTTTCAATGCGGTTCAGTCACTAAGCATACCAGCATGCAATTGATGCACATGAATCTAAACACTAAAACAGATATGTGTTTATTTTATAGGCTACTAAAGCATTTCCCCATGGCACTAGTTATTTGATAATCTCCTATCTCACTCGTATGAATGGGAATTCATATGGGCAAAAACCATTTCCTGCAGCAGAGCCATCATAAATGTTATTTGTGTTGACCACAATATTAATACGGAATTTGTTTAGTGTTTCCTTGAGTTCAATTCAGCCATGATTGTTTAAACCTTGGTTTACAGAGGATGTCGAAGGGTTCCATGACCACCGTTTACATATCTGGACCGCTTTCCCCCTGGCTTTTCCCCTGGCTTTTCCCCTGGTTTGCCTTTACATGCCTCCGTCCATGCTATCACTTCCCATCTTTTGCATTCAGCCATAAACATCTGGAATGGGCCGGAGTTTTGGGGAGAGTTTGACACAAAGTTGCAGAATCTTCCTCTGCAGCATATTTCATGAATCAGAACTTGCAGGAAGGGGACAGACCACTGCAGAATAAAAAAGGTCACAAGTTAATCCAGGGAGCAGCAGCCGCAGAAATGTCACAGAGTAATTTGTGATTGTTTAACTCCTCATCAGTGACTTGATTCATGCAGAGAACAACTGAAGGAAGGACTGCGGTGGGTCAGGGCTCCAGTAAAGCCTGGACCGGTGAAATGAATACATAAATCTGATTCTGAATAACTTTGGCCAAACCATTACAGCAATGATAGACAAGATCAAGACCAGTGTTGGGAGTAACTAGTTACTAAGTAACTAGTTACTAAGTAACTAGTTACTGTAACTTAACTACTTTTTTCAGTAACTAGTAATCTAACTAATTACTTTTTCAAATTCAGTAACTCAGTTACAGTTACTAAAATAGTAACTGGGCTAGTTACTAGTTACTTTAGGACATGAAAATAACGGACAACTTCAGAGGATTACCCAGTTTCTGATCCTCAGACCTAGTCCGGGGAAAGAGCTGCAGCCAGAGCCCCAGAGGCTAATGACCTTGATAGGCTATAAGCCTCCCCAATAAGCGAATGTTCAATGCCACACTGTGACACAGCAACACTAACATAATGTGTGCATTAATAACAATCGAAGCAGACTTTTAAAAGTAACGCAAAAGTTACTTTCACTAGTAACTAATTACTTTGAAGTAACTGGTAACTTTAAAGTAATTCAATTACCTTTTGAGAGAAGTAACTAGTAACTGTAAATAATTACCAATTTTCAGTAACTTTCCCAACACTGATGAAGACTGTTAAACACTATGGATTAAGGATAAATTCAACAAAGCTGAGGTGGGCATGAGAGAAAGGAGGAAGAGCCACAAGAGAAGAGATGACATTTCTCAAAGAAAAATATTGAGGATGTATTGTAGCGTATATGTAGCCTACTATAGCAGTGGTTCTCAACTTGGGGTCCGGGGACCACCAGGGGTCCTTGAGGGGGTTCCAGGGTGTCCCCAGCAAACTGATGAATTGTTAAACATCAGCGTTATTTCATTTACACAAAGTTAACAAAATTAGAAAGTGAAGAAGAATGACTGTTTTGTTTTGTAGCTAGGCTATAGGTTAAATGTTGTTGTTATATTTTTGTTGTTTATTTTTGAAGATGTGTTTTCCTTTTCTTTGTCAAACTTTATTTCTGGGTTCGTTGTCGGTAGCCTACTTATTTATTACAGATTTATCATGGGTCAAATAATGGCATGGTATTTTATGTTACGACAGTAGGTGGCAGCACTAACTTCCTATGACGTCTCTTGAACTCACAAGTGAGCATGCAGGCAGGGCACGCGCAGTCTTCTTCATAATTAGCCTCGCCTGTTTCTCATTCTGTCATCGAGTGAAATAGTCGAATTCTGAGGCTACTTCATAATCCAACTGCCAGGAGAAAGAACAGTCACGTTGTCTCACTCCTTTGTCTACTCTATCCAGGTTCGTTGTCACACAACACCATAACATTACAGAAAGGTATTAAGTGACAAGACACCTAGCGTTAAGCTACTGCGTTTTAATGGTTGCCGCCATTTGTATGCAATGGCATTTTAGCAACATGCTATTTTCTTTGTTCCTTTTCTATCTTCTCTTTTTATCAGTTGTCATGCTATTTTCTTTGTTCCTTTTCTCTTCTCTTTTTTATCAGTTGTTGGCTCCTGTGCATTTACAAAATTATTGTACATTGTCTAATGTGTAGAAGCGTACAGGTGCATGAAAATGTTAGTTTATGGCGTTAACATACCATTGTTGGACCAATGTGTTAGCCTCGTTATGCTAGTCTTTGCTTGGCCAGACTCAACACTGTGCTGCTGTACAGGCGCATGAGCAAGCAGTAGCCGTCATTTCAACGTCTGGGGTAGATGTAGATCCGTTTTAAGCTGGTAATATGCTTGACGTTTGGCCCGGCCGCATGGAAATTTAAACTCCACTTTGTCCAGCTTAAGAGTCGGCTATGTGCAAACCACTTCGAGCCAAAACGATATTGAAATTGTTTAGATGTAGTTTTTGCCAACACGGCTTGTGAAATGTATGATATTCCATCATTTAACTTACATGACTTTGCAGTCAACAGCATTTGAGGTGTTTAGTTTCATTTATTTGACATGGTCTATGTGTAAGCCGTGCATAACCACAATTTAGCTCCCAATGGGAGCAGCTATTTGCAGCCCACTTCTAGCCCAGACGGTTTAATTGGTTTTGCCTGTACACAGCTGTGAGATGGATAATATCCCATCACGTTTGCAATGTCAATAATATCCAGTGAGCACGGCCACCAACTGGGATTTCAGCTTTGAGTTCTAGTTGGCAAATTTTAATTTCAAACAGCTAAAATGCGGTTGCAACATTGTCTCACAAATCACAAATTTGTTAAATTGTTTTGATAATTTGTTCAGTTGTAGCTTGAAAGAGACGATATTGATTAACGTTAATCTTAGTGTGAAGGTAGCGTTATTTTCTCCAAGTCATACTGTATTTCACTGGTTGGCGAAGCGTTTCATTTAAAATGTCAAAACTCACACTCGATCCAAACGTTCAACTTAGGTGCAAGGCCAAAATAAATCATGAGTAAAAAAGGAACAGGCCAGCACTCTAAATGTCCTTTCAATATTTAATAGGCATCTGTGACAGACAACAGTACAACGGACGCGTTTCAGCACGAAGCCTTCATCAGCATTGGAGGAACCCTAACAACCATAAAACAGCCTGAGATCTATTGAAAGGTATTGTCCTATGGAGGGTCTGTGCAGTAATGTACCTATTTGTTTGTTTGGTTTGCTTGCGTAATAGGCGAATAGCGTCAGGGGGAACTTGTTTTGGTGAACCAAATATCTAAATCCCTGCAAAAGAAAACGTCACATAAAATAAAATAAAAACCCATCTGAAACGGACAGCACCAATGGCAGAGCTAATACCAATAGCAGAGCAATGGCTGAGCCCTGACGTCATGCTAATGTAAACAATGCAGTTAAGGCATTAGCAATCGATTGTTGAATGTTGCCCAAGCGTGTCATATGGCTTTCTCTCATCAAATCACTTTCCTAAACTATTTGGACATTTAAATGGCCATGTATATGAAACTAGAAATATTGCGCACTTCGCACGCTCATTTCTAGCGTGCCTCACATGCTTTATGTGCTCACACAGCTTGCACAGCTCACACGCTACGTGGGAACCCCCAACATCGCGTCACCACCAGGCTCTTCCCGAGGAGAAGAAGAGGGAGAAGGTTCTGGCGTAGACCCCACCCAGGCACAACTGTAACCCAGATACACCGGATACGCGCCACATTTTTATTGTTCACCCGTTGAAACGCATATTTGAGTTGTGTAGGATAACTAGTCGCCACGAACAGGCGGCGATGCCATATTGCATCAACGTTTTGTTTTATGTACTATGTAACTTTTTAACGTTAGTCACCTTGTGTTATCAGGCTCTAGCTAGCTAACGTTAGCTACACAGAAGATTTTTTTGGCGCACATGTATCCGGTAAATTGTTTCCGGTTCCTTGGTTTATGCCCCCAGGCCCAGAAGCGCTGGAAACGCCTCTAGGGAACCCCCATCCGCTTTAATATAGTACTGTAGTAAGATTTGACATGTAGATTGTTAGACATGTCTAAAGTAATTCTACAACACCACAGTAGCTGGTGTTCACTGAAATGAATATCCTCCTAAAAAGACCGGAAAGTGCGTCAGAGCGGATATGACCGGACATGACAGACCGACTTAGGCCGCAGTTACGTTATATGCCTCAGTACATTTTTGTTTTCTTTGGGAGAAGTATATCTGGGTGCGTCCAGCCTGCACTTATGCAGATGTAACAGAAAAAGATATACTATGATAAAGCATGTGAGAACTAAATCATAATCCAATTGCCTTTAGAAAGCACAGTCACATTGTACCGTCTCGTCTGACTTCTTTTTCTGCTATATTCAGGATGATTATAATCTGCCTGGGACCTGTTAGGTTTGCACACACAAACGATGGCCATGCAACCTTCGTCTTCAAGAGGCGACCTTCACTGGTGAGTTTTTTGAGATTCTTCAAGTATTGATTGCAGTGTTGGTTGTTATGTATCATTTGGCAGTGCACCGATCAATGCATGGATTTTGCTTTGAGTTTTTGTTATCAACAGGCTGCTGACGTTGATTTCGGGTTTGAGTAGGATTTGATGTTGAGAGATGATCTATAATACTGGTGGTCTTATTGTTGGTTAGCCTCGTTGTACACTGTGGGTGCTAGTAGTCCCGAGGCGTTCCATTAAAAACCGTGCACATATACAGATATGCAGATATTTGTGGCAGTTTACTTCATGTGGGCAAGGTTTCCAGACTGAAATTTGTCAATATGATCAACCTTCTGAAATCCTTGAACCCCTGTTACACAAGTAAAACATTTGTAAAGAAAAAAAAAAGTATTTGGAATATTATGACAAGATATGTTGGTAGATCTTCATTGGTTGTGTGATTTTTAGATGGCATTATTCTACTGGCATTTTGTCATCACTGCTACTGGTTATTTCAGCAAAGAAACTCTCTTCTCTGTCTCCTCCTATCATCATGCACAGCTGATTGGTTTTCAGTGTAATTCAGTATAGCTCTATGGTATGAATCCATAAAATGTTTGTGTGGAAATATTGTGTGGTATGAATTCATGTATGAACATGTATTCAGAGAGCACAAAACTTCCGATTGCTGGTTAGAAGCTTTACAGCAATCTTACCATATTTGTTTACATTGTTGTGGTTGCAGTTCATCTACTGTACCTTGTAGCATTTGGATGTAGCAACAGACGTACTATCCATGGTTGCATGTTTTTGGCGGAACCTTGTACATCTTCAGCTTGTAATGAAATTATTTTAAATACAAATTTTAGTAAGTAGGATAAAATACAGGGACCTCTGGTATTTATCAGAAAATAAGCCCTGACTGACAGGTTGATTACATTTTATTTATCCTTCACTTGGCATCTATGAAGGTATTTCCTGGTTCTGAGAATATTTTCAGTTTACTTTACTGTTTCCCAGCAGGAATGTAAAGCAATGTTTTATCTAATTTCAAACAAGCACAGAACTTCCCAAACACCTTCCTGGAACCCGTGTCTGCACTCTCCCAAATAAAATGTGTGCTTGGTGCCTGGTGAGCTTTTGTGTTTAGTTGGTTGGCTTTGTTTTTTCCTTGTGCCTGTGTGGCAATGGGGTCAGGTCCATGGCTCTAAGGTAAATAGTGAATGCATGCAGTCATTTCTTTAAACACTATGGACACATCTGCTTTTGATTTGATTGAAGTAAATACCAACAGTCACTTTGCTTACAGAATACCCAAACTAATGATTTGATTATGTTAATCTTCAGCATTATCTGCCAAACATACTTAGCTCTCGTGTAATGTGTACAAATGCCTATCCATCACTTGAGATCACTGTATTGTCAACTTAATTGCTACAGTATAGATATATAACAGGGCTCGACATTAACGGATGCCCGGTTGCCCCGGGCAACCAAAAAAAAAAAAAATGGCAATCATTTCTTGGCCTTTGGTTGCCATAGTGGCAGCCACGTTTTAACATGTAAAAAATAAGCACAGCAGCAAACAGCAAAATATGCACCAAATAAATATATTTTTTAATACTTGTGAGTGACACGCATGTGACATTTTATTGCTGTTACAATCCGAATGATGTTGCTAATTACTAGGTGTTAGGGTGACCAGATGTCCCGCTTTGTGCGGGACTGCACAGCATTTTCATGATTTTTCATGCGTCCCGCAAATTGAGAAGATGTCCCGCATTTTGGGCGAGAGAGAGAGAGAGAGAGAGAGAGGGAGAGAGAGAGCGCGATCAGACCAAGGCAGAGAGAGAAATAGAGGGAGAGCGGGGGAGAGAGAGTAGAGAGAGCGTGCACACCGCTGCTCTTGTCTGCAGCACACACTGTGGCTCGAGAGATGTGCAGCGCACGGTTAACTTCACATAGTGCAGCAGCCTGAGAGATGTAACTGGCACAATTGAAGACAGCCTCAAATCTTTCTCAACAGCTGCTACAGGCTATTTGCAACGGGCAATTATAAATTTCATTCTAAGCTGTGCTCTTATTGTGAGGTTAATGTTTTATTCAGATGAAGCTAGCCTACTATGGTTCTACTTCAATACCTATATGGTTCAGTAGTATATTGTTCTACTAGAAAAGTCTGACTAACTTTAATGTTTTCGTGTGTGGAAGGCACACACCTGCCATGTGTTTAATCTGTACATGAAGCCATGACTTGAATCCCATGTCAGCAACCTGTCTGGTCTGTTTTATTGTAGCCTACACATTTTAGTCAGATAATTTATGTTTTTATTTGCAGATTGTGTGAATCAACCAGAGGGCAAAGGATAGAGAGGGGTGAATAGAAATGTATATTTTTTGTAAGTTAGAAAATACAGTATATCTAAATTTTAGACTGCCTCAAATCATCGGTAGCGTGTCCCACATTGTCCCACACAAACGTACTCTTTGTCCCACATTTGGTTTGCTGGGATCTGGTCACCCTACTAGGTGTAGAAGCTAAGCCAATGCTTTAAGCCACTGAGGTGCTATGCCAGGGCTTCACCTGATTGACGCACACGTTACCTTGTTTGATTGAATCAAAGTCCAGACAACTTCTTGCTTTGATACTCGTTACATTTATTTTCTAGTAATCCTCTTTGTTTCCACAGCATTTCCAGTAGCAAACAAACAACTAATAAATAGGGATGCACCGATTGCCATTTTCTTGGCCGATTCCGATTTCCGATTTTTGAATAGTCTGACTTGCCGATACCGATTTTTGCCGATTCCGATTTTTTTTTCTAAAAACAACAATTGACAGCTTACACAAACGTTTTTGTAACTTTGTTTGAAAATTAAGATTCATAGAACAATTCTTACATCTAATGGGGATCCAAATAATCTTATCTTATCTTATCATTTGCATGAAGTAGGACCATCTCACTCAAACACATCTCAAAATAAAAGTGTTCCAGGTTAGGCTACTGGACAGAGCTTTTTTGTGCAAATACAATGAATACAAAAATTAAATTAAATCCAATAGCCTATATCCCACAGCTATCATGCATTTACTTTTCCAAAAGAAAACAGGTGCAACAGAACATCAAAATGATCCATGGACAAGGAGTTTATAGACTGGCTCCAGTCCAGACCAGTCCTCTTAAGTAGAGGGGAAATGAGTTTATGAGTTACAGTAACGATCTTCAGTCTGAATATCAGGCGGTTTACACACAGTCCGAAGTTTGGTATGCGTATTTTTATCTGCCATCCGAAAAAATATCGTCACGCACAGAAATCCTTGCACACTTGTGAGTCCGATGCATTTTTATTATTATGTCCGTCGTTCTATTTGCAATACGAAACAAATAGTCTCTCCTGTATAGGGATGCATCGATTATAAATTTTGATGTACGATTATAGTCTGAGAAAAAACCACGATTATCACGGTTTCACGATTATTGTTATGGACGTATAAAAATCACATGAGCATTCTTTAAATAGAGGTTTTATTGTATTTCCCCCACAATCTTAACAGTTGCTGCCTTCGGATTAAAAAAGAAGAAAGAAAGGGCAGATGTACTCAGATGTGGCTCTGACCTAATCAAATCTAACTGACATCACTATTGTGAACATAAAACAAACAACATTTCTGATATATGATTGTTTTAGTAAAGTGTATCACTCAATAGTCAATACAAAAAATATTTTATTATTATTTTATAGAAGCGAAATTCTATAGCTGCTTAGTCTGCAGAAAAAACACAAAAGGCATAGTAACTTATTGGCATGTTACTGGCAACTAAATGGGCCGTCTGAATGTTGCATTGGGGTCAGTTCTATTGAAGTGATGATGGGGCAGGCATGGAAAGCCTCACTATAAGCCATCATGTGTCGTTTCACTTTTTACTGGAAAATGCTCCCTCTAGATTAAAGAAAGGACACTCTGTGGTGTTGACTGGTGTTTGTTATGTAAATGTGCGCATTTGTTTTCGTTGTCTCAGTCAGATCATGACTGCCAAGCAGCTAGCTACGTTAGCTTCACGTTATTAGGCCTACATGTAACGTTAGCGGGTTGCTTTTGGAGTTGACACAAACCCTTGATGTTTCTTTTTGTGTAAAGCATGAGGTTCTCTATGGTTTACGCCAGCTCTGGGAGCATGAAGTGCTTTAAATGCGGGGATGTTTGGTCACAACGAGCTCGAGGACCGCTGCCTGTTGAACTATGTACGCTAGGCCATGGCCAGCTAGCTAACATTAGCCACAACAGCTAACGTTAACGTCATTGACTGTATGTTAACGGTAAACAAATCCGCTGCCTCCTCCCCATGTTTGGTTTAACGTAACACCAGCTCAGACTTTCCCCTAATCTCAGAAACCTTGCGGGACATGTATTGCAACATTTATTTTGGTGCTGGCGTCCATGGCTAGGCTACCGACTGACTACTACTGGGAGACATGGCAGCTGCCTGTGTTTGGTGCCTCCGCTAAATAGTCCGTGCGGGAAACGAAGCGAGAGAGACAGGTTCTTCACGGGAGTTTTAAACTGACGAACTGTTGTGAAACAAAACACTCGGTGTAGCGGAGCCTCTGCGGTTATATAACCGTGACGTTTTAAATCGTGGTTAATAGTCAAACCGGTTAACCCCTGCATCCCTACTCCTGTATCTACGTTACAACATGACTGACAGGCTGAGGCACCAGCGCTGATGTGGAATGGAAAAGGCAGGTCGGGGAATGGTGGACACAATGCTCGCGTTCACCTCGCCAAGTCGGCTGTGCACTGTGGCCGGGTGCAGCAGCACTGCTTCCCGGGTAGAGAGAGCAGAGAGAGGGGGGCCAGTGAGGTGAAGCGAGCCGCTCAGACTTGACTCCAGCCGAGCGGGACTCGGCCGCATCTCTGTCTCCACGGCTTATTTTCGACTTGCATGTGTGACAAACTGCGAGATTTGTCTACTTCACTGACGGTGAAAAAAATCCACAACGAGGAAGGTATGCTGGCGTGTGTGGTGTGGTGGCTGGGTGCCTGTCTCGGTGCTTTGGGGTGCGCGCACGTCATGTGAAAATCGGCTCACAGAATCGGCTATTTAGAGTGACCGGCGCAGATCACCGATCGAGGCCGATCACGTGAAAATCGGCCATTTCCGGTCACGTGCCGATCGATCGGTGCATCCCTACTAATAAACAGGTAATTTAGGTACTGCAGCAACAAGCTGCCTACCGTGGGTGTGTGTGGTCAAAAACTGTATGCTCTTCCGGGCGAAACACCTGATCAGAGCAAAGGGGTTGGTCTTACTTATAGAAGAGCACTAATTGGCTCCTACACTAGGGGTGCACCGATCACGTTTTTTGCCACCGATCACCGATTGCCGATCACCTATGAGAAATATCTGCCCAACCGATCATCCACCGATCACCGATTACCGATATATTTATATATATATATATATATATATATATATATATATATATATATATATATATATACCGTATATATTTATTTATTTATTTATTTATTTTGTAAGCAGCTATAGCAGTCTATTATAGAACAGTTTCCATTTTACATATAGGCCTACATTTCATGCATCAAATTGAAAGTCCAGCACATTTTCTTTTTTTTCTACATCAATATTTTATACTGTGTAGGCTAAAGGAAACCGCCAACATGATTTTTTGTGTGTGAGATAATTGGAGCACAAGACTGTGTTGAACTAAATGGCTAGTAGTTCAGTCCAGTTCCCTCAGTTCAGTTTATAAAAGAACAAAACTCATTCCACTTCGGGATTTTCATGTTACCAGTTCAATGCAGTTCAGTTCACTCAACAAAAATACTCCATTTTCCGGGATTTCCCTGTTACACAAGAAAAATAACTTCGACCCAAGGAATCTATTTTATCGATTAAGCTAAAGCGGCTAAAGCTAACCGGAGCTATTAACGTTACGAGGATACACGCAAATATGGATCAAACACGGACTTTACAGCATGCAAATGCCTCGGTAGGCGGAGGACTGGAGGTAACTTCTCTCTGCTGAGTCTGCTCTAATCACCAGCTGATGTGTGTGATTCAAAGACGCAAGGGGTGTGTTGACAGTCTGGTGTGGCTGTGTGGAGGTGAGTACACTGACGAAAGCAAAGCGTGTGATTTGCAACACAATGATATAAACGTTAGAGCACAATATGAAAGTTAAACGATAGACATTGAAGACATGAAAATGGGCTGCCTCATGTTTCTCACGTGCAGCATGATCGGCTATGCAATCGGCGACAATAAAGAAATATCTGCAGCAGCAGATCACATATTTGAGGTCAAAATCGGCCGATACAGATTGCGTGCCGATCGATCGGTGCACCCCTACTAATTACCAGACGAACCCAGTAGACACGTGCGTTGTGTTTACTCAGGTCAGACGCTGCGCACACACCGGCTCAACTGCAAGCACACGTTTGATATGGCCAAACAGTCTGGCTGTGTGAAAGCCCCAACTTACGTTAACCTGCTGTCAACATCACAAATGAATGAGCAAGAAAGATGATTGGACTGACAAATAACGAGATGAACCGCCTGCACGATAAAACAATGGCATTTGAGAAAAAGAGGACAACCGTATACTATGGACTATTTCTATGGACTATTTCAGAACGAACAAACGGCGTGCTCCGAGACAACAGCCGTGGCTCAAAGGTGTGTACTTTTAATTTGAGATTGGTGGTGCATGTAGGAAGACAAATTAAGACCGCAGACTGTGGGGAATTTCCTGATTACAGCGGTAGGCGAGCCCCTTATAGTTGTGCGTCGCGGCTAACTGTAAAGCATGTACAGAATACCGCCAACTAGGAGATCCTTAAAACACTTTTTAACAGCGCGTATTATGTGCTGAGAAATGAGGAACCCTTTACACCCGACTGACGAGCTACGTCAGATCAGGCGTGCAGGAGGTACATCTGCTAACGTTATTCATTTATTTGAGAAAAGAGGTTGGGCCAAATACTGTTAGTTTTGACTGCTGTTGTATGAAGGAATACGCAGATATGCCTCCTATATTACTCTAGTGCGTGACCTGCCATATACGGTGGAAGAGAGAGAGGGAAGGAAGGAGGGAGGCTGCAGTGAATAGACCTGTTATTTTTATTTAAAGCTAAAATATTGAAACAGAGTACTTCAAGTTCATTTAGTAAAAATATATGATCTTTTTAGCAAATGACTACATCTTTCTTTTTTCAATAGATTTTGACTGTTGTTGACATAAATTGTGGCTCTACCCTCAATGCCAACCAGTGAAGGGAGAGAGGGAAAGAGAGAGAAATGTAACATCTTATAGAGCTTACATAACTACTGTATGTCTTGGATATTATATTTCTATACATCTTCATAATATATCCCACTTCAAATGTATTTTATATTATTTTATACATTTCATTACATAGAAATATAATAGCCTATATTGCATGCTCCAACAAAACCAACAGAAAATCAAACAAGACTGCAGTCACTTTAGCTGCAAAACAACTATTAGTCCTAACCTACTCTAAAAAATCAACAGAGAAAAATGTGCTGGGTTAGTGCTGTAATAAGATCCAAATATTCCCTAATTACAAGCATACAGTGTAACACCCATGCCACGGTGTGGCCTGCTCGGTTCTCATCCTATATGTCATTCCATATGTGTGTATCCATAGGAGCTGGGATAGAGCTTACTGTGACTACTATTAGTCATATGGTAGAGAAAGGCCTGTGTTATGTTTATTCCTTGTGTGTTATCTGTTTTCCTCCCACCTGTTGCCTATGTTCCCTCGTTAGTCTGCCCCATTACCTGAGTTCTCCCCACCAATCGGTTCTCCCGTTTTGCCCTCTGTGTTCCTGCCTTCCCCAGCTGTCCCTCATGTTTCATTAGTTATCTGTGTCTATATATTGTCTCAGTCTGTGTGTAGCCCTTGTCGAGTCATTGTCTTTCTGTCGTTGGTATGGTATGTATTGTCCTCTGTAGATCTCCTGTTGTTTCAAGCCTTGTTTAGCCTAGCCTTGGGCTAGTAGATTTTGTTATTTTTATGTTTAAAGTTCAGTAAAGACTTTTTGTTGCTCCTAAGAAAACCTTGCCTGCTGCCTCTTTGTTCTGCATTTGTGTCCACACACCTCTACTTTCTGACATACAGAGTATAAGATTATACTATATTATAGGCTATTATACTTACTTTTCTGTCACATCTTCATTATTAAGCCGACTTATGATTGCATAGTATCTTAATTACTCAAAATATAAAGCAACTAAAAGTGGCAAACATATTTTTATTTGGGCAACCAAAAGCTCCTGCCAGGTTGCCACCCCGGCAACCACTTTTCAAAGTTAACGTCGAGCCCTGACCTACATGTGGGCGGCCCTAGACGGAATGGGTGAGGGGCCTAGATGTGGCCGAGAAGCCTACATGTGGGCGGCTCCAGACGGAATGGGCGAGGGGCCTACATGTGGGCGGCCTCAAGACGGAATGGGCGAGGGGCCTACATGTGGGCGGCTCCAGACGGAATGGGTGAGGGGCCTACATGTGGGCGCCCTCAGACGGAATGGGCGAGGGGCCTACATGTGGGCGGCTCCAGACGGAGTGGGCGAGGGGCCTACATGTGGGCGGCTCCAGACGGAGTGGGCGAGGGGCCTACATGTGGGCGGCTCCAGACGGAATGTGCGAGGGGCCGACATGTGGGTGGCTCCAGACAGAGTGGGTGAGGGGCCGACATGTGGGCGGCTCCAGATGGAATGGGTGAGGGGCCTAGATGTGGGCGGCTCCAGACGGAATGGGTGAGGGGCCTAGATGTGGGCGGCTCCAGAATGGGCAAGGGGCCTACATGTGGGCAGCTCCAGACGGAATGGGTGAGGGGCATACATGTGGGCGGCTCCAGATGGAGTGGGCCAGGGGCCTAGATGTGGGTGGCTCCAGAGTGGGCGAGGGGCCTACATATGGGTGGCTCCAGACGGAATGGGCGAGGGGCCTACATGTGGGCGGCTCCAGACGGAATGGGCGAGGGGCCTACATGTGGGCGGCTCCAGACGGAATGGGCGAGGGGTCTACATGTGGGCGGCTCCAGACGGAATGGGCGAGGGGCCGACATGTGGGCGGCTCCAGACGGAGTGGGCGAGGGGCCTACATGTGGGCGGCTCCAGACGGAATGGGCGAGGGGCCGACATGTGGGCGGCTCCAGACAGAATGGGTGAGGGGCCTAGAGGTGGGCGGCTCCAGACGGAATGGGTGAGGGGCCTACATGTGGGCTGCTCCAGACGGAATGGGCGAGGGGCCTACATGTGGGCTGCTCCAGACGGAATGGGTGAGGGGCCTACAAGTGGGCGGCTCCAGACGGAGTGGGCGAGGGGCCTACATGTGGGCCACTCCAGACGGAATGGGCGAGGGGCCTACATGTGAAGGCTCCAGACGGAATGGGCGAGGGGCCTACATGTGGGCGGCTCCAGACGGAATAGGCGAGGGGCCTACATGTGGGCGGCTCCAGACGGAATGGGCGAGGGGCCTACATGTGGGCGGCTCCAGACGGAATGGGCGAGGGGCCTACATGTGGGCGGCTCCAGACGGAATGGGCAAGGGGCCTACATGTGGGCGGCTCCAGACGGAATGGGCGAGGGGCCTACATGTGGGCGGCTCCAGACGGAGTGGGCGAGGGGCCTACATGTGGGCGGCTCCAGATGGAATGGGCGAGGGGCCTTATAAGTTCTTCCAAATATACTCCTCAGGTCTCGACGTTAACTTTGAAAAGTGGTTGCCGGGGTGGCAACCTGGCAGGAGCTTTTGGTTGCCCAAATAAAAATATGGTTGCCATTTTTAGTCGCTTTATATTTTGAGTAATTAAGATACTAAATACTATGCAATCATAAGTCGGCTTAATAATGAAGATGTGACAGAAAAGTAAGAATAATAGTCTATATTTGTAGTTTAATCGTATACTATGTATGCTTGTAATTACAGAATATTTTTTATCTTATTACAGCACTCACCCAGCACATTTTTCTCTGTTGATTTTTTGAAATGACAGGGTAGGTTAGGACTAATAGTTGCAGTCTTGTTTGATTTTCTGCTGGTTTTGTTGTAGCATGCAATATAGGCTATTATATTTCTATTGAATGAAATGCATATAAAATACATTTGAAGTGGGATATATTATGAAGATGTATAGAAATATAATATCCAAGACATACAGTAGTTGTGTAAGCTCTATAAGATGTTACATTTCTCTCTCTTTCCCTCTCTCCCTTGGGTTGGCATTGAAGGTAGAGCCACAATTGATGTCAACAACAGTCAAAATCTATTGAAAAAGAAAGATGTAAGATGTTTAAGATGTAAGATGTTTAATTTGCTAAAAAGATAATATATTTTTTACTAAATGAAGTACTCTGTTTCAATCTTTCAGCTTTAAATAAAAATAACTAGGTCTATTGACTGCAGCCTCCCTCCCTCCTTCCCTCTCTCTCTTCCCCCGTATATGGCAGGTCATGCGCTAGAGTAAAATATAGGAGGCCTATCTGCGTATTCTTTCATACAACAGCAGTCAAAACTAACAGTATTTGCGCCCACCTCTTTTCTCAAATAAATGAATAACGTTAGAGCAGACGTACCTCCTGCACGCCTGATCTGACGTAGCTCGTCAGATGCCCTAGATCAGAGGTTTTAAGGATCTCCTAGTTGGCGGCATTCTGTACATGCTTTACAGTTAGCCGCGACGCACAACTATAAAGGCGCTCGCCTCCCGCTGTAATCAGGAAATTCCGCAAAGTCTGCGGTCTTACTTCTTCCTACATGCACCAATCTCAAATAAAAAGTACACACCTTTGAGCCACGGCTGTTGTCTTGGAGCACGCTGTTCGTTCTGAAATCGTCCATAGTTTACGAGTAGGTCTGTTTCCCCTGACACGGTTGTCCTCTTTTTCTCAAATGCCATTGTTTTTTCGTGCAGGCAGTTCATCTCGTTATTTGTCAGTCGAATCATCTCTCTTCTCTTGCTCGTTCATTTGTGATGTTCACACCAGGTTAACGTTAGTTGGGGCTTTCACACAGCCAGACAACTTAATCTGTTTGGCCATATCAAACGTGTGCTTGCAGCTGAGCCGGTGTGCGTGCAGCGTCTGACCTGAGTAAACAACACCGCACGTGTCTACTGGGTTCGTCTGGTAATTAGCAACATCGTTCCGATTGTAACAGCAATAAAATGTCACACGCGTGTCACTCACAAGTATTAAAAAAATATTAATTTGGTGCATATTTTGCTGTTTGCTGCTGTGCATATTTTTTACATGTTAAAACGTGGTTGCCACTATGGCAACCAAAGGCCAAGAAATGGTTGCCATTTATCTTTTTTTGGTTGCAACCGGGCATCCGTTAATGTCGAGCCCTGGCCTTATAAGTTCTTCCAAATATACTAACACTCCTGTGATGGAGAAGTGGTTTGATATTATGAGTTTTCCAGTGTACTCAACAACACCTTTGCTGTTGAATAGCGTGGAAATAGCACCTTTGACCTATATATGGACCCGGCCTTTTCCGAGAAACTGTTGACGCATCAGCCATTAGCTTGGTATATACGTGGAGTTAAGTTTTCGTGCAGACTCGTGGTTTTGACTTTTTTGGCAGCTTTGGACGCATCCATAAACTGGCTGTCAAAGCCTTGAGGATTGCCAATCTGCCAGGAGCAAGAGCTAATTGCAGCTGGCAGGACACTGTATCTGTCTGCCGTGTTAGCTCCTCGGCTGTTACTGGGAGCCTGGCCGTGCGGCGGAGAGGGTGCCACCTGCACCCTTAGGTGCCCATCATATCTGCACAGCCTCGAAACATTTGAGTCCTGTGCTGCTATGTGAATAAGCGGGTTCAAATAAAGTGTGTTAAACAACAAGGAAATAAGATCTAAGGTGCTCTCCCAAAGTATATTTAAAATGAAGCATTAAAAACTCCAAAAGCATTTCTGCATCATTGCTTAACTATTTCACCACCGTCTATGAATATGTCAACAGAGAATATAACAAAACAAAGAACAGAGCCTCTATTTTTATACACAAATAAACTCAACTTTATTTATTCTAGCTTCATTAAAAAAAAGATCAACAGAACATTGGTAAATCATCAAAAAACGTCATCATTTTGGAGAAAAACCTGAGAAAATTGCATTTTTGTAAAGGCAGTCATTTTCAAGAATCCTGAACCAAGGGGGGTGGGGGTGGGGGGTACTTCATGAAGGATCTGCCATCTGGAGCTCTGGAGCTGTGTCTTTGCATTCCCCGAGGATGGAAAGTAAAGAGTACGACAGAATGGCGCCCGTAATTCTTCTCGCTCCACTTCGTTAGATGGTCACTTTACATACACACAAGTAGAACGCATGATACACAAACACTCCTGGGCAGACAAACATTCCCATCGCCAAGAGCATACAGAAAGGTGTTGTTGTGTATATCTGCTGAGGGTAGACAGCATGGACCCAGACATGAACCTGACCTGATCTGTTTTCTCTCATCCAGACCGTGGAATAAAGATAGGCTGTGGAATCATTCAAGCCTCCGGAAATGTGGCTTGAAATAGTAAAAATGCATATGATATCAAAGTTGAGTGACTCATTAACACGTTCACTGCCATTGGCGAGTTGACTCGTCAAACAAAAACCAACGGTTGACTGCCATTGACGAGTCAAGTCGTCAAAAAAAAAAAAAAACGCCCCCCACGTCTCCTATAAAAATATGGGAGCCACCGAACGTGTACAACACATTCCACCGACCCACTAAGTGGCGACAGTGCTCTCCAGACTAGAAAAAGCCGAGCCAAAACTGCAGGGGAACGGGCGAGGAAACCATTCTCATACTGTAAAATGGATTGGCGAAAACGCTTTCGCTTTCGCGCATTATCGCGCTGGGAGCTGGCGGTGGGGGATTGCAAATTTGCATAATAGATTATGCGTGCAACACACTTTGAAACACCGGCAGAAAGCCCACAATCGCACGCAGCTTCATTCCAGCTGAGCTCACAACCGAAACGACTCATGCAGACTCGCCCAAAGAGCAGCCGCCAGCAGCCAGGCAGCACAGACAGGCAGAGCCTCGCTTGTGACAAACGCTGCAAAGCCACCAGAGACACACCCACGGAGGGAGGAGTTTGAAGGAGAGGGGGGTTTCCTGCTGCTATGGAGGAAATTACTGTTCAAAACTATTGTTTAGATGTCTGACGTCTTACGCCAAAAATAAATGGTTAAAATGACTGTTCTATCGAATTTCACAAAAAGCCATTTATCTCAGCATAAATTTTCCGACGCTGAAACCATGCTGTATTCTACTGCTAATGCCTACATAACTACTAACTCTACAAACTAACTCTTTTAGACAGAGAAAGCACACATTCTATTAGTTCTTTTGAGATAATTTGTGTTCACAAAATCTTAGCAGAAAAGAATCCTCGGCTCTTGAAAGATGAGCCAGAATCCTCAAAAAAAAACCTTGGCAGAACCTACCTACAGTATTGAAAAAACGGCTGGCAGTGAATGTGTTAAGCATCCACAAAAATTTGAATAAAAACTAGAAGTGCACTCGGAGAACGCAGACCTCCGCCAAGGCCAATACTCCTGTTATGTCCAGTGTTTCCCAAAGTGTGAGCCGCGGCCCACTGGTGGGCTGTGGAGGTAGTGGTACTGCACTAGTGCTCTGCCAACACTCCAGAGTTTTGCGGGAAATCAAATGGCTATAGTGGCCTCATTTTTAAAGCTAGAGTGAAGTTTCTGGTATATGAAACTAGAACATGTAAGGAAGGCATCCTTTGCAACCATGTCATGTTAGCTTGTTCGGGAAGGGAGCTAAATATTGCTCCAATAGAGGGTATGCACACCCACTGGAACACGCCCCCTCAATCGGGAACGAGTGTCAAAATGAGTGTCAAATTCCTCCCTGAGCAGCAGGTGTCACTTATCTAGGCTGATTACTGCTAAATGTTAATGAGGGGAAACTATTTCAAAGGGGTCCCTTGACCTCTCACCTCAAGATATCTGAATGAAAATGGGTTCAATGTGTACCCACAGATAAGGTAGCATTTTCTACAGCCTAATGTTGGCAGGTAGCAAGTATGACAGGTACATAGTACTTGAGAGAGTGAGCGCAATGATCCCACAGAAAAAGGGCAATGTCAAATGTTTGTCCATGGCGGCATCCGGGTAGTATAGCGGTAGATTCCCTACCTACCAACGCGAGGGGCGCAGGTTCGCATCCTCGTATTACCTCCAGCTTGGTCGGGCGTCCATACAGGCACGATTGGCTGGTGTCTGCGGGAGGGAAGCCGGATTGAGGGTATTTGTCCTGGTCGCTGCACTAGTGCCTCCTCTGGTCGGTCGGGGGACCTGTTTGGTGCGGAAGGGAACTGGTGGGAATGGCGTGATCCTCCCACGTGCTACGTCCTACCGGTGAAGCTCCTGCTGTCCGGTGAAAAGAAGCCGCTGGCTACTGTGCATGTCTTGGAGGAAGCATGGTGTTAGTCTACGGCTCTGCCCAAATCGGCAGAGGGTGGCGCAGCGACCAGGGCAGTAGAGGGAAAATTTGGCCAAGTACAATTGGGGAGAAAAGGAGGGTAATCGGAAAAACATTTAAAAAAAAAAGTCCATTGAGACATTTATAGCATTAATAGCTTGTGGGTTGATTTTGCTTGTTGCTTGTTGTTGCTCATCGCAGTTTGTCTCAACAAATCTGTTATGCACGCATTATGTGGAAGAAAATAAAAATCGTGATTACAAAAAATAATTCTTTGCAACGTTTATGTTTATGTTATTTCTTCATTAAAAAGCTGTAAATGAGTTATCCTGCTACTAAATACATGTAGATGAATTGGGGTTTCCTGCCTAGTGGAGCGAGCTGCTGACATGAGTCTGGCTTTCAATGGAGAGTTTTAGTGAGTGCTTTAGTGGAAACAGTGAATACTTGGAATTTTCTGGGGCATAAAAATGGTCAAATTGAAAGATATTGAATATCAGGGCAAAACGGGGGTGATCGGCAGCTCCAATACAAAAATATTGATATCTGTATCAGCCTTGAAAAAGTCATTTGGTTGGACCATAGCTTGAAACATTTCAAATCCACATTACTCATATACCAATACCTCATTTTGGAAATGGCTGGAAAGACAATTCAGTGGTTTTAACTCTGTGTGTGTGTGTGTGTGTGTGTGTGTGTGTGTGTGTGTGTGTGTGTGTGCGTGCGTGCGTGTACGCGCGTTGGCTGAATGGAAGCAATTCCCAACTCACTTCTGAAAGAAAAAAATAAATCTAGCAAATGTACCGTAAATTCCGGACTATAAGACGCACCGGTCTATAAGCCGCACCTTCAAAGGTGACTATTTTTTTCTTCTATAAGCCGCACCGGTCTATAAGCCGCGGGTGTTTTGATGTTTAATTACCATATGAAAGGGTTCGTGCACAGAGAGGAATGTCGGGAAAGAGATCGCTGTTTGGGGAAGCTCCCATTTATTAACATTTCAACAAAACAAAAGTCAGGTCACTAATCCCCAGACAAAATCACACATTGTGGTATTTTTTGTTTTTTTTACAGTGCACACAGTGTCCGCGGTGTGGTGAAAAGAGGGCAAGAGAGGAAATTAAAACAGAAGTGGATTTATAGTTAGAAAGAGTGCTAAAGAAGAGAGAATTCCGTTTTTTATTTTTTTATTTTAGTTACTCACAGTACTATTGACCAGTCCAACTCAAAAGATATTCGGCAGTTTCACTTTGAGCTCTTGTTCCGCCGCTGGGCACACAGTGTCCGCGGTGTGGTGAAAAGAGGGCAAGAGAGGAAATTAAAACAGAAGTGGATTTATAGTTAGAAAGAGTGCTAAAGATAGTCCGGTCTGGTTATGACGAGTCTCGCTGGGTACAGTACGCCAAAGCGATATCCATTGACTCGATGATGCTGTTGTATGTTGCGCGTTTCTGTTGCACCAACGCGGAGAGGTCCTGCCCGGACGAAAAAGCGCGTACCCTCCCAGGTGAGGGGCTTCTTCCCCGCAGCCTGGAGGATGAGTTGACGGTCGGGCCAGCGGAGTAGGCAGATGAAGATGGCCCTCGGTGGCAGGCCGGGGTCTGGACGTGGCCGAGGCGCCCGGTGTGCCCTGTCCACCTCTGGTGGTTTCTCGCCTTCCTTCAGGTCCAGGATGTAACACAGGATTTTGCCACGAAAGCGTCCATGTCACCGATCTCAGCTCCTCTTTTACATTGATCAGGCGAATGTTATTTCTTTTACTCCTGCTGATTAAGTCATCAACCTGCGTGTGCAGGGTTTCGATTTTGCATTTTATCCATTTTCGGACTCACTGTGTTGTTTTTGTCCTCCAGTGCGCGGATCCGCTTTTCCGCATTATAAACTCTGTTCACGGTTGCCTTAGTTTCTTTAGTGAGTGAGTGGATGGACTTCTGCACGTTTTCAAACTTGTTTTCAAGCTGCTCAAAACCTCTGAGCGATGTCGGACTTAATCGATAGTGTTTCACGGAGTAAAAGTTTAGCCCAAGCGTGTATCTCCAGCCTCCAGCAGGTGAGTCATTTCCTCATTCATGGCGTGATTGCTTCGTCTTTTTCTTTCTGCTTACCTGTGTTGTGTTATGTTATGTTATGTTATGTTGTTAAAAGAGGGCAAGAGAGGAAATTAAAACAGAAGTGGATTTATAGTTAGAAAGAGTGCTAAAAAAAGAGAGATTTTTTTTTTTTTTTGGAAAAAATCCATAGATAAGACGCACCGTTATATAAGCCGCAGGGGGCAAAAAAGGCCAAAAAACGGGGAAAAAGCCGCGGCTTATAGTCTGGAATTTACGGTAGTTTATTTTGCTAAATCATCAAATCACTCCTAGTCGTGTGCAGGTGTGTGTGTATGTGCATGCGCATGTGTGTGTGAGAAGTTTTTAATTCACTAAATCGTGTGTTTTGTATTTTGCGCGCGCCTCGTTGACAGCGTCGCTATAGTGGCATTGTCAACAACACTGTCACCTTCCTGATGATGAGCGCTCTGCAGGGTTCCATTCATATCAAATCGCCTCGATGTGACCATGAGAAAATCTGCACCATCGCGTAATGTGAGATGGCGCAAAGGCTTATTTGAGCAGCACTGGAGATTGAGATAAGCTGGTCATTAAATGTAAAAATGCCACGCAACTGGTAGTCTTTTTATGGCAGGCATAACGCGATTCCAAAACAAAGCCCATTCGAGAGAGAGAGAGAGAGAGAGAGAGAGAGAGAGAGAGAGAGAGAGAGAGAGAGAGAGAGAGAGAGAGAGAGAGAGAGAGAGAGAGAGAGAGAGAGAGAGAGAGAGAGAGCCCACCTCCAGGATGATTCCCTTAGCTTGAAACAGCTAGCGTGGGGTTTTGTTAAAAGGTGATGTATTTGTGGTTTCTCCTCCCTGCTGTTTCATGATTGACCTAAGGCCACACTTTTGTCTTCCAAACGGTCCACATCTCTCTCTGCCTCCTACACATGTCTTATCGCTTATGTGGCTGCAGTTACTGTAAAAGGCCAACTTATGCAATTAGAAAGAGAGACAACTGTACTTTGTCGTGAGGCGGCAGGCCGGGGGCAAATGTGAACGATCCTGCTTACAAATATTTGAACTTTTAAATCGAGTGCTCCTCGAGTATTCTTTAAACACTTTCAAACAATATGTCTTATATATATATATGGCGGTTTAGGCGTTTAACTGATGCTCTTATCCACAATGATTTACAGTAAGATCAACAGTAAAATAAGAGCAAATTCCTGCACTGACAACATTTCAAGCAACTATTATCGAGTGCAAAACAACCACGCACAGACAGTAGACAAAAACAACATGCTGTGTGTGTAGCTCTAATAGAATCAATACTGGAGGAGTGCTTGGTGAAACATCTCAAAGCTGAGTAGATTTCTGTTTGTGTTTAGTGAGATCAGACATTTCTCATATTCCCCCATTTCCCCTTTGTTTAGAGCTAAATGTGTGTTTTATAAGAGCTAACAGCTGACTCAGAGACTCAAATTAGACTACTGTAGAAACACAGTGTTTGTGTCAAAATGTCACTCTTTTGAATGCAATATCATAGGAATGCACGGATATGAACATTTTGGCCGTTACCGATAACTGATATTAACATTGCTGTTACGGCCGATAACCGATATTTACCGATGTCGACGTGGTCTGTATAAAAACTCATTTCTATGATAATCAAATTTTGTACATACTGAAAAACACTATGAATTTGAAAATGTAATGCATTTCTTTATTCATAAATTTACCCTATTGTTTCCTCTCAATGTGAACATTTTGGCTGATGCAGATAACCGATATTAACATTGCAACTTCGAACCGATGCCGATATGTTAAAAGATGGCTACCATCGGCCAATACTAGGGATGTCAGCCGATAACCGTTTAACAGATAACCGACCGTTTAAATGTTAACTGATTAATACTCAGATATCAGATAATCAGATAATCAGTAAAAAAAAGTTTACTTTACCCCAAGTAAGTATAAAAAAGTTTGTTTCATGGTAAAAGAAAAATAAGCTCTTACAATATATTTCTTAAATAACTGCAGGTGTGGCAGGAGACGTGCTGTGTATTGTGTAGGCCATCTTCACATTTAATTGTCATCCTCTTCAATTAAGTCTCTGACTGCACCGCATGCTGAGCATTGAACAGCGTTAATTGACGATTGAAAAGTATCCAGTTAACGTTACTCTTTACCTTTACAACACATGCCAGTTCAAAAATAGAACTGAGAAATTGTTTCACAGCGGGAGACTGACTGTCTGGTGAGTACAGAGCTGCATCGCCAAATGTCAGACATGATATGTGCACATTCAGATCCAGATCCATTTGTAGGCTATGCATTGATTAACTGCTTACCGGTATGTAGTGCCCGTGGAAACAATGGCACGACAATCTACCGTAAATTCCGGACTATAAGCCGCACCTTTTTTCCCGTTTTTTGGCCTTTTTTTGCCCCTGCGGCTTATATAACGGTGCGGCTTATCTATGGATTTTTTCAAAAAAAAAAAAAAAAAAAACTCTCTTTTTTAGCACTCTTTCTAACTATAAATCCTATATAACTATAATAAGTTTTAATTTCCTCTCTTGCCCTCTTTTCACCACACTGTATGACACTGTATGACACTGTGTGCACTGTAAAAAACAACACAGGTGGTGTTGTGTTATGTTGTTTTGTTGAAATGTTAATAAATGGGAGCTTCCTCTACAATCCCCTCTGTGCATGAACCCTTACATATGGTAATTAAACATTAAAACACAAAAAAAAAAAAAAAAAAAAAAAAAATACCATTAAAACACCCGCGGCTTATAGTCCGGTGCGGCTTATATTAGAGATGGGCCGATACCATTTTTTTCAGTACGAGTACGAGTACGAGTACTTAATTTTGGGTACTCGCCGATACCGAGTACCGATACGAGTACTTTTTGTTTTTGTTGAGTAACCACTTATTTTACCCCCTTTTTTCCCCCAATTTCGTTTCATTGTCATGCCTTGTACTTTTAATGATACTGTAATGTTCAATTACCACAATGAAAATAATAACACTGCTGATTCTTAAGATACTGTTTATTTGTTTACAGTTTCTTTACCTTCTTTAAGCAGCACACACCAGCACAGCCAAAACCCAAAACAGAATTGAGTACAGCAGTATGTTAAATAATAGTAAACAGTCAAATAAATGCTTAGTCACTCTCTGTAACTCTCTCTGTAACTCTCTGAGTTTTTGTATTAATTGTAATACATTAAGGTACAAAATATAAAACAACTTTCACTTTCAGTTTTAAACCAAGGAGGTCCACAGAAAAATAAATAAAAATATAAAAATATAAAATAAACATACTCTGAAATGTGTACAACTAACAACTGTGCATTATATGGCATCAAACAGCCTGTGCTATATAAGGACTAGGTAGGTATCAGTCAGAGTCAGGAGTCCCAGGGTCAGACTCTTTTGGAAAGGTAAGTGGCAGGTTCTTTTTTATGAAAAGAATCATCTCTGTATTTTCAGCTGTGAGCCTATTTCTCTTGTCATTTAGAATGATTGAGGCTGAGCTAAAAAGCCGCTCACTTTCAACACTACTGCATGGTGCTGAGAGGTATTTTTGTGCCAATTGGGCCAGAGTGGGAAATCGCGTTTTGTTACCAAGCCAGTACTTGAGAGGTTTGTCTTCTCGAGGAATTGTGGGCTCTGCAAGGTATGTATCTAGCTGGATTGCAGCAGTCGCTGGAGTGCTGCTGCTGCTCTGTGATTCACGTTCTTCTGCTATTTGGTCAAACATACTGTCCAGACTGCTGCAGGGCTGGTCCCTCCGTGGCCTTCTGACAGGTGGCTCCTCCATCTCCTGGTGGTCCCTCTGTTGTGCTGCTTCCCCACGAGATATTTTCTGGAGCTCCTGTACCACCATCTCTTTGGCCAGCCTGGCTGTGTTGGAGTCTGAGAAATAACGATCCTTATATCTCCAAAAGAGAAGAGCAGAATAGAGAGAATCGAACTATTTAGTTTACAATAGTTTACAGTTTGCGTTTTTAGCAAGCAACAATAAAATTGTATATTGTATTGACAGATAAACAAAAAACTAGAACTACTGTACTATGCAATAATATCAGGTAAGCTATAGATCTTTTTTTTTTAATTGAATATGCAGCCTAGTGCCTATTAAGTCTTTTAGGCTAACATTTTGCATATTCTCCCTCCTTCAAACTATAGCCACATACTGTACATGTCCTGCCATAAATTAAGTGGCTATTTCTCTTTTCCTATTTTTGCATAAATACAATATAAGAGAAGTAGTTAGTTACCTTGGATCAAGTATGCTTGCGATGCAGTAGAGTGGATTGTCCTCTGTGTCCTTGAAGCGTGTCCTCACAGCTTGCAGTAAGGTTTCCTTCATCGTTCTTATTCCACGGTCCTCCTCTGTCTCTCTGGCCAGCAATCTTTGAAGCACTGTGACGGCAGGGATCACATCTGACGCTGATGCATCGGCGCTGCTCACCTTTAATTGATTGATTGAATACTTTATTAATAGTTTGCAAAGACAAGCACAGGAGCGTAGGCTACAGTAGGCCTACAATAAAAGGTCTGCTAAGAGGGTTTTAAACGCAAGCATTATAGCGCTCAATTCATCAAAACATTTAATGACAGACACATAGACAACGCTATTCAAAAACATATCAATGAGTAGAATATAATTGAAAATAAAAATTATGTACCTGTCGTGTTAACTCTTCAAAGGGAGACAACACAGCGATGGTCTTCTCCAGGAGACTCCACTGGTTTGCACTGAGGGTGTCGGGGAGGTTGTGTTCTGCCGCAAACAATGCAAGGGCTCGCTTCTGCTCAATGAGGGACTGCAGCATATAAAAAGTACTGTTCCAACGGGTCTGTACGTCTTGTTGGAGACGTTTTACAGGCTGGTTGATAGAGAGTTGGATATCTTCAAGCTGGGAGTACGCCAAGGGGGAATGTTTGAAATGGCCAACTATTCTTCTCCCGACTGCTACGGCATCTGAAACACTTCGCTGAGCAAGAACGCCTTCGTGGACAGCCAGCTGGAGTGTGTGAGCGACGCAACCAATGCTCGGTAAATCAGCATCCGCGAACGCCTTCTTCATGTTCGAGGCATTGTCTCGGACCACAACGTGCACAGCTGCCTTTGTAATCTTCCATGTTTGAAGCATCCCGTTGAACGTGTCAGCTATTACACCGGCTGTATGTGACCCACGACACTGTTTTGCGTGGAGCATAACTCTCCGGAGGTTGAACTCACTGTCTACCCACTGGCAAGTTAGGCTGATGAGGGACATTGGACTCACGCTGCTGCTCCAAATATCCGTGGTGAAACTAGCCGACGACATACCACACAACAAGCTCTGTATGTGTTCTTTCACAAAGTTGTTTATCTTGGGCAACTCGGTCTTGGCGATTTGTTTACGGCCTGGAATCGCATACCTGGGCTCCAAAATGTTAAGCAGCTTTCGGAATCCCAAGTTATCTACGATGGACAACGGTTGGTCATCAAGGGCAATGAATTGGGTAAGAGCCTTTGTTATTTCCAATGCCTTCGGATTGTCTTTCGACATTTTCTCTCGCTTCTGGAGTGTTTGGCGTAAAGTTGGCTGTTGTAGCCTAGCAGCGCTAGCAGCCTTAATCTCCGCGTACTCAGCCTTGTGTTTCTTCTCGATATGTTTTAACAAGTTGCTGGTATTGTACGCGCTGGCTTTCTTTCCTCCTCTCGATATTTTCACAGCGCATAACTTGCATTTCGCCAGGCTATTGTCGTCATCGTCTATCTTAAAGAAGGTCCAAACCGGCGAAGACATGTTGTTGCATGTTCATTCATTTAGGAAGCGTGTGTTGTTTGTTGAGCTGAGCAGCAGGCAGCACCGCGCGCACGTTTCAATGGTAGGCGGAGGCGGAGCCATCTATGGGCCGTCACTGCAAAAAGTAACCTGTTGTTTGCAGTGTACTCGGGCCAGAGTGTCTGGACGTTCCTCCGATACCGATACGAGTACTTGAGTATAGGGATGCACCGATCCACATATTTTCACTTCCGATCCGATACCGATACCTGAATTTGGATATCTGCCGATACCGATACTATACCGATACTATTCCGATACCAGGTCAGAAAAGCAGGAAATCCTGTAAAAATTCCCATCCTGAAAACAAATATGCAACTAAGGGTTTCAAATTGAGTGTTAATATTTATTAAATTCCAAGACAGTGTTAAACTACTAGTGCAATGCCATATACACTATGAGTATCAAAAAACACCTGTCATATTAATCTGAACAGCAGATACAAATCAAGCAGACACACACTACTATGTAGCAACAAACATGGTTTTCAAGTGTCAAATATGAAATAAAGTGTAAACTTCTCTACACTGCCCCTCTCCAATAAATCAGCACAAACAATCAAGTACCCTCACTGGCTCTTGTAGCATCAACAAATCATAGTTGAAATAAAAGAATAGTGCAATAAATACTGTAAACATTCACACTATCAATAAAACAATGTGCATCTAATCAGCACAAATTAAGTACATTCTGGCTCGTGTAGCAGCAACAAATCAAGGTTTTCAAATTCAAATATCAAATATTTGAAATAAAAGAAAAGTGCAATAAGTGTAAACATCTTACACATAAAACAATCTGCATCTGAACAGCACAAATGAAGTACAGTATGAGGTTTGGCATTGAAAGGTGACCTGGCTTAAGCTTAACACCAGAGTCTGTAACGATTCTTCAAAAGAAAACAAACAACGGGGAGTGATTTGGGTGATCTAGTCTAGTGTTTTACAAATCGCACTTAAACTTTGGCAGGTTCTTTTTGAGGAATATGAGCATTTCTGCTCTCTCTGCTGTCAGACGATTCCTCTTTTCATCCACGATATTGGTCATCGAGTACAATGAAGTTGAGCAACTTCTCCGTAATGCATTTAGCTTTCACGTTGTCTGCTGGAAGTTTACCCTGCTTTTGAAATGATTCCAGAAGTGATTCCTGGCGGCTCCTTTCGTCTTTCAGCCCTCTCTGTAAAAATTCTTCGTGCTCCTTCAGGTGGTGCCTTTTCAAATGTTTGATAAGGTTAGTGGTATTGTACGTCGCGATGGTTCTTCCGCCTCTCGGAACAACGGCTTTGCAAACGTTGCACTTTGCTGTCTTGCTTTGCGGTGTTTCGACAGTAAAAAAGTTCCACACAGCGGACATGTTGTGTGGAAAAGTTGGATAGCTTCAGTGCCGCTAAAATGCTAGCCTGCTAGCTGGCTTCTTGTTGTGTTTTTCACCTCCAGTGCCATGCGCTTCCCTAGCTGGCCTGGCTGCAAACTGTGGAGTGGATTTTCTAGACCGAGGCGTATCTCATGCGTCTCATTGAGACACGCCTCCGTTCAGGAAATCCATTCCACATTTTGCATACCGCTCGCAGACTAGCCACAGCAGGCAGGAATCTCTTGTGCCAGCGGAGTCATTTCAGCAGACACCATGAAAGCACAGACATGGCTTGTGGATCGGAAATTTTCCGCTTGAGTATCGGACATTTCCGATCCATTAATTAGGTCGATATCGGAACCCGATACCGATACTGGATCGGATCGGCCCCATCCCTACTTGAGTACGGTATCGGGGCCAAGTACCGATACCAGTATCGGTATCGGCCCATCTCTAGCTTATATAAGAAAAAAATAGTCAACTTTGAAGGTGCGGCTTATACACCGGTGCGGCTTATAGTCCGGAATTTACGGTACTACTTTATTTCAGGTCTTTACAGAGGAGGGGAGACATCTCGCCTGCCTGACCGGCGGGGTCTTGCCACGCTCCTTCTCCACATGAGGCAGACACAAGAGCATATAGCCTACATCGTCACGTCAGTGCGCCCTGCTGCCTGGTGTCATCCACTGAAACGCATGCCCCGCACCGCGCGGGGAAACGTGAAGTGAAGTGTTGCGCCAACTTTGCCAGCCAGGGGAATGCATTAGGCTATAAATAGTACATTTTAATCTTGTCGGTTATTTCGGTTCATGAGCGTCGGTTGTCTGTCAGGGGAGAAAAATCATTTTCGCCAACAGCGATATGGTTGGCGATATATCGTGCCTCCCTATGATAAAATGAACAGAAAAGAAAAGCATTCCCCAAGCAAACTCCTGTACTTCCTCATTTAATTGGGCTTAGAAGAACTAATGCCCCCTGGCTTCCATCCTGGCCATGCCAGAGTGGCCCTCTCTGTGCCAGATGCTGCATGGTACAGCAGCCAGGCAGGACTTTGATACGGGGCATCTCAGGTACGTGCCAGCCTCTGGGCATGAATGGCATTTTGGACGGTAGGAGGCTCTCTGGCACGGGCCGTACCCTAGAAACTGGCACTCTGCTGGAAAGCAGATCAAACGCATTAACATAGCATGAAATGCCAGGGTCAGTACGAGTGTGCGGCTGTGTGGGCACGCTTGTGTGTGTGTGTGTGTGTGTGTGACAGAGAGAGTGATAGAGGGGACAAGAGAGACATTTTAAACACATACATACTAATTTCTTGCCTCCTTGTGTATCCTTTCCTTGACAGCGTTCCATAACATTAAAACTGTGGATTTAGTGTTGGGCCGATGGTCGCCGATGGCATCGACCACTGACCCTCTACATCGCAAACAAACACACACAAAAAACACAGTCTGCTTGCTGTCGAGTCCGACCCTCAGTTCACTGCTTTGCTTACTGTACATTGTACCTTGGCATCAGTCATGATGACACTATAACTGCTGTTATTTTACTGGCAGCATCGTGGTGCTTTTATTTTGAAATTTTATTTATTTGGCGCGGAAGCTTGGAACAACTGCGTCATTTATAGCCGGAGCTCAGCACTTGGATGACATTTTTCATGCGAGTTCAAAACATGTTCACATGTTCATTTATATTAGTACTGTTAAAGGAACACTCCGCCCATTTTCAACCAGCTTTGCATCATTAGAACATCAGTAGTATATCAGAAAACTGTAAACGGTTTTGAAGTCTGTCATTTAATTTGACAGTTATTGAGTGTTAAAGTGTGGACCAGTGACATCACTGGTCCACACTAACTCAAATTAATAACTCATTAACTCAAATCAACTCTCAATAACTGTCAAACTATTCATCATTCATCTAGTTTGACAGTTATTGAGAGTTGATTTGAGTTAATGAGTTATTAATTTGAGTTAGTGTGGACCAGTGATGTCACTGGTCCACACTTTAACACTCAATAACTGTCTAATTAAATGACAGACTTCAAAACAGTTTGCAGTTTTCTGATATACTACTGATGTTCTAATGATACAAAGCTGGTTGAAAATGGGCGGAGTGTTCCTTTAAGGGTGTCAATGTCGTATGTGTTGCTGCAAAGGGAGAAGTAGAAGAAGAAACTATGGTAAAAGAAGTGATCAGCATATCAACCTCTCAGTCCTTGATTTATTAATAGCCAACTACTAATCATAATAATAATGTATACCTGAAACATAAAATACAACGATAGAATTATATAAAAAAACTGAAACATATAATACAATAATATATAAATATATTTATTTATTTTTATTATTCTTACCCCATCGTCTAGTGAAATGTTCCACTGTGGAAACATCGTGATGCCTATTTGGTTGACGTCACCCAACCCTATGTGGATTAGAATTCTACTTCTTGTCCTGCTGCTAACAGTTTTGAAGACCAGTTTTGGGGGTGTTTTGTGCAACCGATTTTCTTTTCTGGACACCTTAAAGGAGAATTTCGTTTTTTTTAACCTAGAGCCCTCTCCTCACATTAATTATTATCTGATGACTCACCCAGTGTTCTCCGCAGCGTTTTTGTCCGTCTTAGGCATTGTTTTGAGATCAATAGTGTGCAAGCCAGTCCTAGAACGGAGCTCCATGGGGGCCACGTAGCAGCATGCTTTTCATCCATGTAAATAGACAGTTTTATTCCCGTTTTCGACCCATATCGTCAGAATCTGATCCCTAAAGAACGATCAGACTGCTATTCTCCCCCAGGCTCTTTTCAGCGGGAGTTACAGGCATCCCATTTCCTCCTTTCGGGTCAGTGAGACCAACTCTCGTCAAGTCCCGCGAGACTTTCCTGCCGCTGGCCTGTGGACTGACTTGACGAGAGTTGATCTCACTGACCCGACAGGAGGAAATGGGATGCCTGTAACTCCCGCTGAAAAGAGCCTGGGGGAGAATAGCAGTCTGATCGTTCTTTAGGGATCAGATTATGACGATATGGGTCGAAAACGGGAATAAAACTGTCTATTTACATGGATGAAAAGCACACTGCCACGTGGCCCCCACGGAGCTCCATTCTAGGACTGGCTTGCACACTATTGATCTCAAAACAACGCCCAAGATGGACAAAAACGCTGCGGAGAACACTGGGTGAGTCGTCAGATAATAATTAATGTGAGGAGAGGGCTCCAGGTTAAAAAAATAAATAATTCTCCTTTAACTCGGACTCTAAGGAAAATCTTAACTTAAGGTGCTTTGTGCAACCGGCCCCAGCATCTTACTTGACTCCGTAGCTGTAGGAGAAGAAGCCATCTGTTTCAACAAGCTTCTTACCTTAACCCTTACTAGCGGAATCCCCGTCCAGTCTAGCCTCCATGCAGAACGGTGGAGGCTCCGCAGCTATGGTGCAGCATCGCAAATTCAGCCATTCATCTGCCCTAATTACCTAATTAAAAAATGTGGCTCTGTTAGATCACCCGTAGGGGGGCTCTTTGCACTTGTTGAAAGATTCAGCGCAGTCGCACGTAAAATGGCATAGCTGTGGCCGAACACAATTTGCTCACACACGGACACTTCACATTCCTATTAGCCTATAGGATTTAACTGGTAAGGTTAACAGTCTATTATTGAGTCCTAAAATAATATTCTTCTTATAATAAGTGAAATAATTAGCCAGTGGGGTTAGATCATTTCACTTTCATCCAATGCAAATTAACTTGTTTCAATCATTTTGTAGTCAAGTGTAATTTTCTAGTAGTACAGTTAGGGCTGGGTCGGTTTGAAAATTTTAAAACCGGTTCGATATTGCCGTCTAAACCGGATCGAACCGGTATACCGATTTTTTTTGTAATAAAAAAAAAAAAAAAAAAAAAATTTAAGCAGGGCTCCCGAGTGTGGCCCATAACTGTCTGTAGTGCAACTTCAGTCCACCTGATAGCGATAATACACCTCTAAGCTGGTATTGTCAACCAGCAATGATACTGAATAAAAAGAAGCAGGACACCTGTGTAACAAACACACCCTGTATTTATTTCTCATAACTATTCAGCTCAACTTTTCTTCTAAACATCAAAATAATAAATGAAATAAGACTTCTGCCTATAGTGCAACTAGGGCTGGGTCGGTTTGAAAATTTTAAAACCGGTTCGATATTGCCGTCTAAACCGGATCGAACCGGTATACCGATTTTTTTTGTAATAAAAAAAAAAAAAAAAAAAAATGTAATTAATTAACACGTTAAGTGCCATAGCCGAGATAATTCGTCTTACATAATCCAACGCTTGAGTGCCAGAGCCGAGATATCTCGTCTTACATAAACATTTTTTTTTTTGACGGTGGGACATCAATCAACAACTTTTACATCTTCGAGATCACTATTGGAGCAAGAGAATGTGTATAATCTATTTTACCGACCCACTAAGTGTTGACAGTGCTCCCCCAGACGAGCGAAATCAAAGAAAAAACTGCCGCGGGAGCAAGCCATTCAAGGAAATGGCGAGGCGATTTTACAGTAATCCATTCCACACTTGTCTTGCCCGAGAGCGGCCGCGCAGGCAGCCGCACACAGAGAGCGGAGAGCGATTTGCAAAATAGATTATAGGTGAAACACACTTTGAAACACCTCAGAAAGGCCAGAATCAACATCTGCCCATCGCCCACGCATTCCCCGGCCCATCTTGACTCGCACAAGGAGCGTCCGCACGCAGGCAGGCAGGCACGCAGACAGGCAGGCAGGCAGCAGCAACGCGCTTCTGACACGCCCGCTGTAGAGCCAGGAGGAAGGAGGAGAAGACACACGGAGGGAGGAGTTTGAATGAGAGGGGTGTTTCCTGTTGTTATGGAGGAAATTACTGTTCAAAACTATTGTTTAGAATGTCTGACGGTCTTACTGATGCCAAAAATGAATGGTTAAAGTGACTGTTCTGTCGAATTTCACAAAAAGCCATTTATCTCTGAATAAATTTCCAGACGCTGAAACCATGCTGTACTCAACGGCTAATATCTACATAACTACTAACTCTGCAAACTAACTCTTTTAGACAGAGAAAGCACACATTCTATTAGTTATTTTTAGATGATTGGTGTTCATGAATTCTTAACAGAAAATAATCCTCGGCTCTTGTAAAATGAGCCAGAATCCTAAAAAAAAACCCTGGCACAACTTACCTACAGGATGAAAAAATGGCTGGCACTCAATGTGTTAATTAAATTTTTTTTTTTTTTTTTTTTTAAGCAGGGCTCCCGAGTGTGGCCCATAACTGTCTGTAGTGCAACTTCAGTCCACCTGATAGCGATAATACACCTCTAAGCTGGTATTGTCAACCAGCAATGATACTGAATAAAAAGAAGCAGGACACCTGTGTAAAAACACACCCTGTATTTATTTCTCATAACTATTCAGCTCAACTTTTCTTCTAAACATCAAAATAATAAATGAAATAAGACTTCTGCCTATAGTGCAACTTGAGAAAAGGCTAATAAAAACACAAGCAGTGCAATCAGAATGGATTGGCTTACAGCTGAGCTGCCTTATAAACTTCAAAACTCACAAATTCACACAATATAGGGCCTAGGCATGGGTCGGTTTGAACATTTTGAAACCGGTTCGATATTCCCCAAAAAAACGTATCAAAGCGGCTGCAGTTGGTGGCGATAATGCACCTCTAAGCTGGTATGCTGCCAACCAGCACGAACACTGAATACAAATAAGCAGAACCTTTTAACTGTAACAACACACTGTTTTTATTTCTCATAACTATTCAGCTTAACTTTTCTTCAAACATCAACATAATAAACAAAATAAGACTTTTGCCTACTAGTGCAACTTGAGAAGAGGCTAATACGAACAATAGTGCAATCAGAATGGACTGGCAAAAAACTAAAAAAAAAAACTAAAAAAAATAAATAATAAAGGTTTTTTAGGTTTTTTCGGTTTGCACGTGATCAAACCGGTTTGGGCTCGTATACCGAACCGAACCGGTAAAACCGGAAATCGACCCATGCCTAAGTGCAACTTGAGAAAATGCTAATAAAAACACAAGCAGTGCAATCAGAATGGATTGGCTTACAGCTGAGCTGCCTTATAAACTTCAAAACTCACAAATTCACACAATATAGGGCCTAGGCATGGGTCGGTTTGAACATTTTGAAACCGGTTCGATATTCCCCCAAAAAACGTATAAAAGCGGCTGCAGTTGGTGGCGATAATGCACCTCTAAGCTGGTATGCTGCCAACCAGCACGAACACAGAATACAAATAAGCAGAACCTTTTTTATCTGTAACAACACACTGTTTTTATTTCTCATAACTATTCAGCTTAACTTTTCTTCAAACATCAACATAATAAACAAAATAAGACTTTTGCCTACTAGTGCAACTTGAGAAGAGGCTAATAGGAACAATAGTGCAATCAGAATGGACTGGCAAAATTTTTTTTTTTTTTTTTTTTTTTTTTTTTTATAGGTTTTTTCGGTTTGCACGTGATCAAACCGGTTTGGGCTCGTATACCGAACCGAACCGGTAAAACCGGAAATCGACCCATGCCTAAGTACAGTACAGGGCCTTATTCTGACTTGTTTCAAGATACTGACACTCATTCATAGACAATTCCTGAAACAAGTGAAAGTGCATTGGAAATTAATGTAATTAATTAATTTTTTTTTTTTTTTTTTAAGCAGGGCTCCCGAGTGTGGCCCATAACTGTCTGTAGTGCAACTTCAGTCCACCTGATAGCGATAATACACCTCTAAGCTGGTATTGTCAACCAGCAATGATACTGAATAAAAAGAAGCAGGACACCTGTGTAAAAACACACCCTGTATTTATTTCTCATAACTATTCAGCTCAACTTTTCTTCTAAACATCAAAATAATAAATGAAATAAGACTTCTGCCTATAGTGCAACTTGAGAAAAGGCTAATAAAAACACAAGCAGTGCAATCAGAATGGATTGGCTTACAGCTGAGCTGCCTTATAAACTTCAAAACTCACAAATTCACACAATATAGGGCCTAGGCATGGGTCGGTTTGAACATTTTGAAACCGGTTCGATATTCCCCAAAAAAACGTATCAAAGCGGCTGCAGTTGGTGGCGATAATGCACCTCTAAGCTGGTATGCTGCCAACCAGCACGAACACTGAATACAAATAAGCAGAACCTTTTAACTGTAACAACACACTGTTTTTATTTCTCATAACTATTCAGCTTAACTTTTCTTCAAACATCAACATAATAAACAAAATAAGACTTTTGCCTACTAGTGCAACTTGAGAAGAGGCTAATACGAACAATAGTGCAATCAGAATGGACTGGCAAAAAACTAAAAAAAAAAACTAAAAAAAAAAGAAAAACTAAAAAAAAAAAAGGGTTTTTTAGGTTTTTCCGGTTTGCACGTGATCAAACCGGTTTGGGCTCGTATACCGAACCGAACCGGTAAAACCGGAAATCGACCCATGCCTAAGTGCAACTTGAGAAAATGCTAATAAAAACACAAGCAGTGCAATCAGAATGGATTGGCTTACAGCTGAGCTGCCTTATAAACTTCAAAACTCACAAATTCACACAATATAGGGCCTAGGCATGGGTCGGTTTGAACATTTTGAAACCGGTTCGATATTCCCCCAAAAAACGTATCAAAGCGGCTGCAGTTGGTGGCGATAATGCACCTCTAAGCTGGTATGCTGCCAACCAGCACGAACACTGAATACAAATAAGCAGAACCTTTTAACTGTAACAACACACTGTTTTTATTTCTCATAACTATTCAGCTTAACTTTTCTTCAAACATCAACATAATAAACAAAATAAGACTTTTGCCTACTAGTGCAACTTGAGAAGAGGCTAATAGGAACAATAGTGCAATCAGAATGGACTGGCAAATTTTTTTTTTTTTTTTTTTTTTTTTTATAGGTTTTTTCGGTTTGCACGTGATCAAACCGGTTTGGGCTCGTATACCGAACCGAACCGGTAAAACCGGAAATCGACCCATGCCTAAGTACAGTACAGGGCCTTATTCTGACTTGTTTCAAGATACTGACACTCATTCATAGACAATTCCTGAAACAAGTGAAAGTGCATTGGAAATAAGAGGAGTTATCTCACCTTATTGGCAGAATCTTCTCTTGGTTTAAAATAAATCAGATTTGAAGGCTGAATATGAGACATAATATGACTCGTGGGGTTACAGACCTGGGGCCGTAGCCACAAACATTCTGAGAGTCCTCTCAGAAAGCTCTTATCTTAGCCTACAACTCCTTACCAAGGAAGAATTCTTAGAAACTTAGAATTTCACCACTCAAACCAACTCTTAGTACTAGGAAGCTTTGTGGATACGGCCCCCAAGTACTAGGAAGCAAAGCACTGCGAAGGATACGGCCCCTGGGACTGGATCCACAATAAGCTTCATAGTACTTACTGTAAGAGTTGGTCCTGGTGAAATCCTAAGAAAATTCAGAGAGTGATGACATTTTCTAAAAATGTCCCCTTAAAAGTAAGACTAAATCCATTGTTAAAGCTAGTTCCCAAACAGACTTGCATTTGAGTTTTAATGTAGTGAGAGTCCAATTTCCTTTGGAGGGGATTGTGGCTGCAGGTGGTTGTGGGGTGCACCATGACAAGAAGTGGGAGAGGGTCTCCTCCAGTGAGGAGTGGGACACACATTGATTGTTATTGAGGGGATTCTACTGAATTGAACAGTGATTCATCATTGTATTTCTATTTGCTTTTTTGTGTATTGTTATTTCTAGTTGTTGTCTTTTCTTTCTTTTCCTTTGTGTGAGGATGCATTGTGCAGTCATATTGCTGTAGTTTTGTTATGTGTGAAAAAATAATAATACAAAAAAGACTAAATCCTAGTAAAGATAAAAGCTATTCACAAAGCATCTTAGTCCTTAAAAGAGCTCCTAAGGTGGAAAACTTTTAAGGGTAGAGAAGACAATTAGCGATCTAACATTTGACAACGCTCGGTCTGAACAAACATACCGGTATAAAATCTGTGTGACAATGACTGTATTGTTGAGAGCAGTTCCCTCTCGGTTCTTTAGATTATCGGGTGCTTCCTTCCCATCGGCCACAAGGGTGACTTTGCATTCAGACTTTTCTCAGCGAGCCCTCTGCCAACTGTAATGATGGGACATGTCTTGCAAGAGCGCTGCACAGAACGTAGCGTTTCAGCCGCGCACTGGTTTGCCCTGGCTCCAATGAACAACGTTTGGCCAAACTGCAAATCACAAATTACACCCCGATTGTTGGTGTAAGGGTATTTAGCGAACTGCAGACATAAAACTTTGCCTCTGGATGTGAGTTTTCCAGTTTTTTGATTAGAGAGTGGGTTTGAATTTTGATTTGGTCAAGGCTCTGGTTGTGTCTGCAATGCTACAGAGAATCCCAAATGGGCCTGAGTGGACACAGAGGCTTTTGCAGAGTATGTAATTACATAGTAAATTATTCGCTGGGTCCAAACCCAAACATGAAGGCCTTCATTTTCAAAACCAGCTTACAAGGAAGCCTCTGGCATCGGCGGGCTTCACCGTTTAAAAAAAGAGACCTTCGACGTATGCTGGAAGCCTACCTGGAAGTGGTTTATTGTCTTTGTGGAAGAAGGGAAAAAAGCTGGACTTTTGCATTTCTCACTTCACATGATCTCAATGAAATGTTGTGAATGGGTGTGCAATGGTGCAATGCTAGTTCATTTGATTGTAGAACTGCAGCCATCAGATCTGCAGGAGGAAATGCTGCCTCTAGATTAAAAACGAAAAGAGAAAATACAGAGTGCTGCACACAGAAGGTTGCATCCTATAAAACCGACAGTAGGAATTCAGTGCTGACATGACAGTAAAAAACTATTTATCAAAACAGCGAAATAACTATTTTGGATTCAGAACCAAAACGACCGGCCAAGTTTCAGCACTGTTGTCAAAGTTGTTGTTGTGTTTTGCAATCCTAGCAGCATCCAAAAAGCTGTTATAATAGTACTGAGTACTAAGTCAAACATCTACCAATTCACAGCAAGTTCCCAAATCATATGCAGATAAATTCTTCCTGATTTGACCCATTGATAGACTACAACTGCACAGTCTAATTTAGAGAAGGAAAGACAGACAGAATGTGAGGGAGATGCGCTTACTGAGGAAGTAAAGGATGAGAGGAAAGCCTGCATGATAGTTGGGGGGGGGGGGCAGTAAAGAGAAGAGAGAGACAGGCAGAGAGAGAGAGGGGGGAGTAGTTATTATGTGAGTCTGATGGGTTTTGGCCATGGTAGTGATTCTTTGTAAAGGGAGCCAGCCATGCCACTTGGTTTGGATAGGCACAACGTGGATTCTGTGTCTAAAATGATTAAATGGAACCAAATGGACTTTTGTCATAAATTCAGCATTCCTCTTAGGAACATCCTCTTCTTCATGCAGTAATTAGCGTGTGACGAGGTTATTGGATTTCATGTTTGGAGTGCATGTGTGTACGGATCCACGTGGATTTCATGTTTGGAGTGCATGTGTGTACGGATCCACGTGGATTTCATGTTTGGAGTGCATGTGTGTACGGATCCACGTGCAAAGCAATGCATGCTTTTCTGTCATGCTACACATACAGAGGAAAAACTATACCTTCAATAACAAAAAGGGCCAAATGAAAGAGTACAATAAGCATAATGATGACACGAGCATGCGTGCATAGACATAATGGTATCCCTTGGATGTTGCGGTCACTCAAACCCATGCTGAAACCCTGTGATACAGTATTTTGTCCAAATCATCCATACATGGCGCTTATAGTCAAGATGTTCAGGGTTTGTGTTTGTGCTCCCAGGTCCTGGCCTTCATGGCTACTGGAGCTCCTGCTCCCAGGTCCTGACCTCCATGGCTACTCGAGCTCCGTTCATTTGGACTTTCTCAAATTTGACTGGATCGAACACCTCCCATAAAAGAAAGTGCACATAAATGACAGGCAAGAAAAAGGATCTTGATTTCTCCCCTGCAATATTTAAGAGGTACCACTCACAAGCAACAGCGAGCCATAAATAAATACTGTTCTGGCATATGAAAAATCCCTATTGGTTTTGACTGATGGTGCTTAAATTCCCCCCTAATCCTCAGATTGTATTAACATTATTTACTTGGGCTTGCTTTATTGTTGTGATTGGTAATGGGGAGGAGGAATAGAAAGACTTGGTTGAGATTCATCATACTCAAGAGTGGAGGAGTAGGTTTTCTTTGGTTTGGACTTATTTGCCCTGCCTGCACCATTGCCATTTGATTTACATAAAGCTCAGAGCTTTGTTTGGGTCTGCTTGGATCACTTTCCTCTCTTTTGGCCTCAGAACACTGGATAGTTAGACTGCACTGTATGGAGCATGTACAGTATGTGTGATTCTACACTACCTTGCTCAGTGATCAGCCATTCCTCACTGAAAGATCAATATCTGAGTATGACATTTAACTTGTAAGAGAGAAATTGGTTCAACGGTTCAATGGTCCTGAATGGGATTAGAACGGTTGATCCCTATGAAAACTATCAGGCCCTTCTTACTCTTTGTGCACCTTTGCTAGGTATCCACTCACGTTTCCACTCAGAGAGAGAGAGAGAGAGAGAGACACACACACACACACACACACACACACACACACACACACACACACACACACACACATAGAGAGAGATAGACAGAGAGAGAGAGAGACACACACACACACACACACACACACACACACACACACACAGAGAGAGAGCCTGAGAGAAAGACGGAGAGAGATCCGGCCTCATCTTGCAATTTATGCAGTTTTCGCTCTTCTAGTTATCTGCATTTCCGTCCTTTGTTGCTCAGCACTTTGTGGCGACCCTGGTTTTTAAAAGCACTTTATAAATTGTCAAGTTGATTCGACTTGACATCTCTCCCTACATACTTTCTCCACCATATGAATTGCTGCAGATAAACTTGAGTAGGTGAATAAACTGGCTCCATCTGGTTTTGCGAGGGCTCTGGTGTTGACATTATTAAGTCAGAAAAACCTCCAGTGTGGTGGGGCAATCTTGGACTCTCCACAGTGCATCTGCTCTACCTCAGCCTTTAACGATGCAACAGATTTGTCACTAGACTTGGCGTTACACCAAACGCTTATGATCAGTTACCATGGAGACCACAATTAGTGGTAAAAAAAAAAGATATTTCTGCCGCAAAAAATGCATATGATAATGGAAGGTTTATGCACTCAACTAAACAACCATTGGAATTAGGATTTAGGCCAATTCTCTAATCCAAACATTACATAATAGGGTGGAGGCCAAATACATGTGTCTAATGACAAATTATTAGCCATGTCCGCTGAGACGAGCTGCATTAAACCTTGTGCTCCTATTTATTTGTTTGGGGAACAGTGATTGCAGATATCAGTGGCTATCAATAACAGCAATGAAACGAGTTACAGATTGTTGTTTAGAGTTGGTAATACTTGATACTATTGGCCTAAATGTAGCAGAATTTAATACTTACAGACAAATAACGCCCTGTGAGGAAGATATGACACAAAATAAATCTTACGAAGAAAAACTGTTGTTTGACTTATAGATGAACATCAAATCTATTTTGGAAAGATTAATATTCCTTCCTAGTCATATTTTCTAGGTTACATCAAGACAGCCCACATTTATTTATTTATTTATTTATTTATTTATTTATTTATTTATTTATTTATTTATTTATTTATTTATTTATTTATTTATTTATTTATTTATTTTCTTGTGGTAGAGCTTGATTGGTGCTAAAGTTAGAAAAAGTCTTCAAAGGGCTAGTGAGAGTTGGGCAGTTTGCTATTAGAAAGCATCACTTGCCTAATAAATCTACTAAAATCGACTATCTACTAAACAGTGAGATCTGAAAGCCTTCCATATGATCAAACATCATGCATTTGTGATGTCCTGCGAAGGCACTGGCTCAAATTAAGCTCCTTAGGAATCCTCAATCACCCCCCCCCCCCCGGCTTGGGTCCCCTAATTACCCAGAAGCCTCGGGGGGTTATTTGTATCCCAGGAGAATCTCTGTGTCGCCACACGTCACGGCTGGGGAGGGGGGGGGGGGGGGGGGGGGGGGGGGGGGTTTGGTCGACGGCTCCTCGCCAACATGTGGGCCTGCTTTCAACATGTGACTGCTGACCCATGCATCGTATTACCTTGCACTCATTTAAAAAGGTCAGGACTTGTGGGACCTGGTGCCTTTTGCCCAACCCGACCTTTGACCCGGTGCGGACACTTGCTCGGTTTTAAGCCCCAACAATAGGCCCCATTCAGAGCCAGGCAACCTGTAGAACATCTGTTGCTGTGGGCTGCAGCAGACGAGTGACCTCGGCACCAACCAGGGAAGGAGTCGACTTAGAGCTGCTTCTTTTTCGCTGTGCATTTCGGGAGAATAGACCGTTTCAACTTGACAACATAAACATTCTAAATGACTGACTGACTGACTATAGCTTACTTCCTGTTGCAGTGTTTGCTACTAATACAATAACTGACCGGAAATAAACTAGAGTACAAACTGTTCCCTAACATCAGAATTCTGGTGAAACTGTCTATCATCATCATCATCATTATATATAATTAAATTGCCCAAGGCGGTGGGGGGGGGGGGTGTTGTTAGTCACGATTTCGTGCTGCGGTCACATTTTCATGTGAAATAATCAGTGATGTCATAAATCAAATAGTCTCTCAAGTCCAAGTCCCCATCTCTGCTTACAAGAGCCAAACTCTGCTACTACATACAGTGTTTCCCCTACCATTCTACAGGCCTGGCGGGCCCGCCAGGCCAACGGCGCCCCCACCACGCCAGAAAAAGATTATTATTATTTTGTTTTACCATTTTTTTTTTTTTTACCTTTTTTTTTCTGCTCTCCCCAAAATTTCAATAAACCTTTATGGCATATTATTAGAATACAGCAATACTGGTGTTGACAGTGTTGACAGTAATAGAAGATGCCAAATCATTCAAAACAATTAAGCATTTTGCTTTTAGGAGCATTGTGCCAACGTGCAGCGCTGTTCCAAAACATGTCAACGTGTCGTTGTTGCCTGCGAAACGCACATCCCATAATACAACTGTTCGCATCGCATCCCATGATAATGTATGATGATACTTGGGATGCCATTGCCCACCATTGCGGTCGAGGTACGTTTCGAAATCTCTCCAGGCCTGAAAATTTTTCTGGCTGATGTCATAGCATAACTTTTTACATTACATTACGTCATTTGGCAGACGCTTTTATCCAAAGCGACTTACAATAACAAATTTTTTGTCTGCAATAGAGCAATCAACTATGGAGCACAGTCTATGACAACTACAACTTCTGAAGGAACAGTGGTACAAGTTTAGGTTAGTGGTACAAGTTTAGGTTAGTTTTTTTTTTTTTTTTTTTTTTTTTTTTTAATAAAGAAAGAGAGAGAACGAAGTTAGATCAAGAAGGGCCCAGATGGAGCCTGAAAAGGTGAGTCTTTAGTCTTTTCCGAAAGATCGGCAGTGATTCAGCCGTCCTGACCGAAGGTGGAAGCTCGTTCCACCATTGAGGTGCAAGGGACGAGAAGAGTCGAGATCGGGATGAGCGACTTTTGAGCCCCCGTAGCGAAGGAGGGGCGAGGCGACCTGCACTGGTGGAGGAGCGAAGGGAGCACTGAGAGGTTTGGAACCTGACCATAGATTGCAGGTACAGGGGAGCTTATTTGAGATTCAGCACTGCAGCATTCCCCATTAATGTAGAAGACTTCTCCATGTACAGTAGATTGAGTTTGGTTTAGGACTACGTTCAGTCTTTTGTCATTCTCTGTGCGTGTGTGTGTGTGTGTGTGTGTGTGTGTGTGTGTGTGTGTGTGTGTGTGTGTGTGTGTGTGTGTGTGTGTGTGTGCGCGCGCGCGCGTGGTGGTTGTGTGTGTGTGTGTGTGTGTGTGTCATACTGTATCAACAATATTACAAGATTTCATGGTGAAATAAATCTCTTTTTGCTTTATGTGCATTTAATTTAGCAATAACGTTCATTCTTTAACATTTATGAATTTGCACTCTGTGCAGTTTTTCAACCAGTCCCTAAAATGAACAAATGAAGCAGCACTGTTTATTTTGATAGGATCCAGATGTTTCTCACAGCTGTGCTAAAATAGATACAGGGCTCTGGTCTATAACTGTTGTCTGCAGATTTGACCAGATATTGAAGTATTTTTGGTAAATGATCTGAAAGAGCTCAGAAGTCTGTATGAAAGAAGTACAAATCACAAACGGGGGGGGGTGGGCTTTGTCGGATCACGACCATTTTTTAACTCGGCCTTAAAGTCGAGCTGAACCCAAAAATGACTTTTATTTTATTTTAGTTCAAATACCTGGGTGCACCTATTTAATAATTATGCAAAAAAAGAAATCACAAAAATCTAATTTCTTTAGTTTTTCACACTTTTTCACATCAAAAGTTCATTTTTCAAGATTTCATTCATAACAGTAATCCACAGTTTGCTGACATCACCTAATACTATCAAATGTCTACCCCATTTCAACCAGTCATATCACGACATGGCAGCTGTCAATCAAATCTTCATTTCAGGATACTTTTCTCTTCCAAATGAAGTAGAAAATGGCACCTAGTGCCTGTCATCTGACAGAATTCCTATCCCATAAACTAACTACTAACTTGGCCAATTGTATGAAACATGAACAAAAAACAAAAACGATAATGTCTAAGAATGCAAAGAAATGTAACTGACTCATTAAAACTCACATTTCAGGAATATTGTATTTACCGCAATATCGATAATGGCGCACGCTTGAGAGCCTGGTTGTCAGGGGTCTCCCCTCGGAGATTCCATGCGGGCGGGCAGCACCCATGCATCGGATTGTCCGCTCGTTCCGCACAGAAGTAGCTGGCTGCCTGGTACTCAGCGGATCCCACTCACGTAGCACAACAACACGCTGAATCTCACTCGATTTGGGGGTGGAACATGCCAGGATTGGCCAATGCCAAAGCCAGTCCCCAGAATTGTCAAACCAAATCATCGACACCGTATATGGTCCGCCTCTCAACCTGGTCATCTCAGACAAGATTTGTTTGATCTCCCACGCTCGCGCTAGTGCATTCCGTTCCGGTTCACTTCGACTTTAAAGGATGGCTTCACCGGTAATCAACCCACTTTGTATCATTAATAATCTCGGTAATATAAGCACATGGACAGTGTTTACGTTCTCTCTCTGTTTTCCTCATGGAGATCTCCTATTTCCTCTTCTGGCAAAGCGCTCCGTTGTGACGCGTTTTACGTCACAACGCGTCACAACGGAGCTGTGGAATATCTGCTGGAGATGCAGAATGTGCTCTGAGGGCAGCTGTTATTGTTTATTTTTTATTTTTTAAGTATGCACAATAGAGAGAAGGTAAAACACTGTCCATGTGCTTACATTACCAAGATTATATATGATATAGTGGGTTGATTACCGGTAAAGCCATCCTTTAATTTCAATGCAACTACACACCTGTAAAGTTTCGTGACTGCATCTTGCACGGTTTTGACGCTGCTGCGGTAACAAAATCTGTCCACACTGACTGACAGACACCTGGCAAAGTACTGTACTCAAAACCGCTTATTATGATACTGTAGTTCCCACTACAATAGGTGTCTCCAGGATGACATTTTACCATAATCAGACACACACACACACACACACACACACACACACACACACACACACACACACACACACACACACACACACACACACACACACACACACACACACACACACACACACACACAGTTGAATCAACTGTAAAACATGGAATATTGCAGAATTTTTCTGAAATTGATAAAGAGTAGTCCTGATTATCAAAAATCTAAAGTAAACCTAATTATTGTAGTAACCTAAATGATTTCATAGTTGTAAAATAGGCCTAGAGAAATGATTCAGTTTTGGATTGTGGTGTTTTGAGAGGGGGGTCAGTCTTGCGTGGGACCCTTACGTCACAACTTGGTTTTCACTCTGAGAAACATGTCGAAGAGTCTGTCTGAGAGAGCCAAGACATCAACAAAACAAAAAATATTGATCCTAACCCCTAAATTAAAAGGGGGGTGGGGCGTAGATTTTGCATATTCACGCATGCATGATGATGTAATTATATATAAGGGGTTTTCTGAAAAAATAACCTGAAGTGTTTGTCTGTGGACAAATTAGTGCAAATAGGAAGGAACCTGCTATTAAACGATTAATGACAGTTATTTTCTGCATGACACAAAATGTTACATACAAAGGCACAATACATGCGCGCATGCAAGCACATGCGCCCACAGACCCGTCCAACTCAGTTAAATATGTGTGTACTGCTAGCACATTTGAATGTTGAAATGGACCATCATTCATGAATTCACGTGAGTTTCTTTGCCTTGTCATGAAGCTGGCGCACAGCAGACTCCAGGGATTTGGAATGAAAACTATAGTGTTTGTCTCAACCCCCATTTACTGTGTCAGATCTTACTGCTTTCCCTTAAATTACTGTCCCAACACTGAGAATAACATCTCAATTAATTACCTAGAACTTGATGAGTAATTTGCAAGGCGATATATCACTTATGGTACACTCTGCCACTGCTGTTCAGTACAAAAAAAACATGTCTCTTAACACTTTGAGTGCCACGGCCCTTGGGCAAAAGGTTGCTGTACTGTGCCACATAGGCCGCAATGCATTTTAATATAGCCATATCATTTTTTGTGTTCCTCTTATATGGACAACCAATAGCCTCAATGAAACTTTGAACCCTTCTGTTTCATAAAAAAAAAAAAACTGTGTTTATAAACCGTTCCATTTTGGAAATACACCCCTCTGAAAAAGAGTGTTTTCGACCGAAAAGAGCATGCTGAAATTAGTTTCTGAGATAATCACATCTTTATGTTAGAAAGGCGACAGAATGAATTCTGCTTTGAGTTGAACAAAATGCTATAGCTGATCGAGCCTGCTGCTGCCTGGGTGTGTGTGTACTGTCAATGGTTGTATGCTGTGTAGTGCCCTGCGTGCCCCACCCCCCTCCTCCTCCTCCTCCGTGGTGGGAGGAGTCGAGTGTCTCTGCTGCGGTTTGGTCTGAGTTTGATCTGCACTGAAAAGTCTGCTGCCTGCATCCCCCCGCTTTTTTACAGCGTGTCCTCGGCTCCCAGCTGAGAATAATGTAACTTTTCAGAAAGACGCTGGTGTCGCCGTGTCGGCAACTAAATCATATGGATGGACTATCGCAGCGGACACGGATGGGGCTCAATTGTGGCAGCAGATGACTGCTGTTCACAGGCACAGCTAACGTTATGCTTCAAGCATATCGATGCGATTTCCGTATTCCGTTTCCTCATGACTTCTTCTCTCTTTTCTCCTGGCCTTTGTCTAATCGGGAGGGCACTGTCGCCACCTAAGGGTTCTGTAAAATAGGTTAGACACATTCAATAGCTCCCATATTGTAAGAGGCGATGTAAGAGGCTTAGATCGACATCCCCCCGTCAAAATATGAATTTGGAGTTATTGACGCCATTTGGCGTCGCTGGCAGCCTACGGTAAATTTCTCCTGACACCATTTGGCGTCGCTGGCACTCAATGTGTTAAATGTTGGTGTTTTCATGGTCATTTATGTGTTGAATGATTTTTATGAGAGTTGGGCTCATGCAACCTGTTCTAACCCCACCCAGTATGTAAGTCAAAATAATAATAAAACATAGTCGTCATTGAGAATAAAGGCATTCTTTTTGTAATTCCTGAAAAACCTACTTTTGCAGATGCACGTCTTTACCCAGCAGTAGCTTTATGCAGACACTATGCCGCACAGATCCGGTTACATGAATGAGCCACTATCTAGCCTCTCGTGACAGCCAGGCTCATTGCACCCTGGGTGCTGCGATGGTAGACGAGCCGCAACAGGACGTGATGAGTCACTCTGACAAAAAGTGCTGACACGCCGACTTCTCTCTCATTTCGTCAGTCAGGACAACTAAAGTCCCACTGTCCTATAAAATGAGCAGGCAAACTGTTAAAACCTTTTCTTTAAGCCTTCAAGTTCAACTTTGTGCTTTTATTGTTCCTTGAGCGGTCGTAACTCTGTGGGTTCTGGATGTGTTTGAGCAGATTTCTTCTCTTAGAATTGATCTAGTGTTTGAGGGATGGGGAAATGGGCCGTTGCTTGAATTGCTGCAAAGCCGAAGGAGAAAAAACAACAACAATGTTGATTTGAAACAATAAGAAAGCCTTCAACAGATTTGACTTTTGTCAAATTTCAAGTGACAAGGCTTGTCTCTCTGACAGCTCTTTCCACGCATCCAAGACCGTGGCAAATCAAGCCGGCCACACGGAGCCAAATCAAATGTCACAAATAATTTGAAGCATGAAGTCTTTGGTCAAACTTCATAACTGTCTTGTATTTCTGTATTTCTATCAAGTCAAGCCTTCAGAGTGTCCAATGAAAAGGCATGGTACTGTAGACAAGAAAGAAAAAGAATCAATCCATGACGAATAAATCATTACAGCTTTCAGTAAACTTTTCAAAGTTTATTACAATGTCAGCTTCTCTTGCACAATATGTTCTGCTCTGTAGACGTCAAAAGAAGCATAATCAAAGGGGGCAGATGTAAGAGTAGCAACGGTTGATGTTGAATCGTTTATTCCTCCTGCGACGCACCTGAGAACCAACTGACCCCTCTGCCTTTCAGCTGTCCACAATCCAACAGTCTACATTCAAACTTGGCTGCAGCAACACATGATCTTTTGAATCTTAGTTTCAGTACAGTTTATTTCACTGGTGACAATGTGAGCCTGCATGGTTATTACTATTATTACTATGCCCGTGTGTGTGTGTGTGTGTGTGTGTGTGTGTGTGTGTGTGTGTGTGTGTGTGTGTATTTTTAAGTGTTTATGTGTGTTAGTATGCGTGTGTGAAAGCCAGTATGAGGTAATACCAGTATCGCATGCCTGGTAAATATAAGCATATTCCACTGTCTTTTGCTATGGGCGTCTGTATGGTAAGATGTTCCATGTGTTGGGAGTTTCATATTGCTTTTCATCGGGTGAAATGATGCACAGGTACTGTGAGGTAATGACACAGCGATGCTAATCTGATTATGATGATGATAGCACCAAAAAAGGGGAGACGCATCGCGATGACGTGCTAACGATGCTTGCAGAGATCTCCTTGTGAATAATCTGATTGGTTTCCCCTGTGGCTGGCATCAAGTTTTGATAAGCAATAATTCCAAGATGCATATGAGGGGAGGGCTTTGTGGTTCATTTCGCTTTTGCTTTTTCACAGCACCTTCCAGGTTTTCTGGATATACTCAACATTCCTGCTTTTGGACGATGTGATGTGTGCAGTAAAACTTGAACAAGGCTAATCCAAATTCTCCTAATTTCATTTCCAAAAAACCTAACTTTATTCACGGGGGGCGGGGGGGGGGGGGGGTGTTGCAGAGCGTGCATGCTATTTCTCAGCAACATCCTGCTCCACACTCGAACACTTCCATGCGTTCACACCTGGGAGTTAGCCATTACAACCACAGTGTTCTACTGTTGACCACTGAGCTGCAGCAGTCGGAGGTCAAACACCTGCTGAAGGGAAGCTCGCGGCGCTTGTTAAGGAGTGGAGGGTGTTATTCATTTAACTTTCTCTGCCAGTTGCTTACTTATGCATTACTCCACTTCTCCCAAATCCCTACATCATTCCTACATTCTCCTCCAATGTAGCACACACACACACACACACACAAATCGCATGCAGTGCGCAAATGCTACGCATCCTGGTAAACATACTTACACGAGGATATGGGTAAAATAGCATTTGGATACAGTTCTAAGTTAACCAAACCAGAAGAGTGTGGTTTGCCAACTAGACAATAATTATCAGTGCCAGAAAACGTATGCAAATAGGATGTAAAAGTCAACTTAACTGACACTATGTCCTGGGTTAACACCATACATCTGGTACTGCAAGCAGGCTACATTGAACACTAAGAATTATTTGCAAATTGCAGCTGTAGAAGCCCCAGAAGTGCATTTCCGTATCTGGTTTTACTCTGGGTTCTTTTTGAATTCAAAGTTCACATGGTCACATTATGTGTTGAGTGAGTTTAATGACCCTTGGGCCCTTAAACCCCACTAAAAGCCCATTATACAATTGCAACATCAATGGGGGGGATAAATACTTTTTGCAGATGTGTTGTTCTTGTCAGGGGGGTTAGAAAAATGAACACGTTCTTTGGCTGTCGAGATGGACAGTAGCCTACAGTGCAGCATGTGTGGAGTCAGTCTTTTAAGCACTTCTACATCATGGGATACCGTCTGTATGGGTGCATTCTCCTTCTCTCATGTGTAGGTAGATCTGAGGCACAGGCTAAAACACGCTGTGGATCAAATCTATGTGCCATGTTGTGAGGATAGAGTGAGGGAGCCGTGAAGATAAGCCAACACGTCGCTGAAGACATTGGCCCTTTCTGCTCCTCTGCTTTTCAGTGAAAGGAGAGGACAGAAAGGAATGGGATGCTTGGTGGGGGTGAGGTTGATACTGGGGGTGGAGGAGGGTAGGGGCGCAGAGGGGGATGCGGGGTCTGGGGATGGATGGTAATCTGCATCTGATAATGCTCATGTACCATGCCACTGAGCGTGGAAAGGTAAAACACGACGACCCGGACCCCCCCCCCCCCCCCCCCCCTGTAGGCCTATCTGTGTCTCACTGCCTTTTCTTACACTGCATGTTTCATTGACACGAATGTCATACAAGAACACTCATTGAATAGGAGATCATGTTCATTGTCACTTAAGTGTGGTAATACAAGCAAATCGATGAGGATCTTGAGGTTCGGGTTTCCCTGAGCAAATCAATCAGAAGTAGCAGCAGTGCTCCTACCTGCGTCAAATACTTCACAACGCTTTCATTCACTCCTCATTTCTCCTCTTCGTGTTGCTCCTTTTCAGCAGGTCAGACACTCCAGGGTTGGGTTTCTGACTCTAAATGCCTCTGTTAACCAATCTCTTTGTGCGGAGTAAAATGTCACAATCATGCCACAAATGGAGAGAACACGATACACATTGTATTCAGATAGTGGGAGCACAATGCATTGCGAAATGTAAGACGGAGGTTTTCATTTTGTTTTCTTTTTCCCCCATTGTGGTTCTATTTTACTTCTTTTGGTGACTGTCAGACGCATTGACACATTTATGGTTTCATTCAACACTTTTGTAACGGGATTACAAAAAGGTTAACTGTAATTCCTTATAGTTACAGAAAAAAGATCTAATCAAGATTACAGTTAGATTTAGTAAAACATTTGTATTACTAGCAAGATTACAATTTGATAACTTTTTTCCACATCAAGTTTAGACGTTTAATAACCCACTCAGTTGGGGGAATAAACTGTTTTAGTTTCACAAAATGCATATAATATGTTAGCAAACCAAGCCTGTTTTCAATGTGTTTTCTGGTGTGTTTGTGGTGGTGAAAGAATTAGCATCAGATTAGCATTGTTGTTTAATTGGCTATAGAGAGCCAAAGCCACGGCCACTTCCGGGTTAGGCATGCGCACCAAGAGATGTCATCCGCCATTTATTTTCCCATAGACATTTCGGAAAATGATTATGAAAATAGTTTTACTGAGTCAAATTAAACGATTCAGCTATACAGTATTTCGAAAGAACAGAGACCATAGAAAATTTCACTCAGAGCAAAATGTTTAAAAAAAATAGCGGATTAAAATTTTTTTTTTTTTTCCTTAGTTTTGTTTTGAGTGAAATGTTCTATGGTCTCAACTGATAGCTGAATTGTTTGGTTTCACCAAGTAAAACCTTTTATAAGCATTTCGCGAAATGTCTGGGAAAATAAATGGCCGATGAAATCTCTTGGTGCGCATGCCTAACCCGGAAGTGGGCATGACCAATGCACACACAGTCAGACTGGACTGCTGTTGTGTGGCCCCTTGTCTGGTCATCACTTCACCACAGTATCGTTGCATAAAGGTTTGCAGCATTATATTTTCACCTGTGCTGATTTTTAAAATGGCAAGGTAGGTTAGGCCTATATTGTTTTGCTGCTAAACTTTAATTCTTCACCATATTGGATGACTTGCACACATGGCTCTTAACTCATTGAGTGCCAATGACGACTATAGTCGTCAATTCAAATAGTAACGTAGAGTGCCAATGACGACTAAAGTCGTCAATTGCGTTTTTTGACGGTGGGACGTGGATCAAAGCCTGATGCATCTCCTGTGAAAGTATGGGGGATGTTGAATGTGTAAAAGCTATTTTACGGACCCATTAGGTGGCGACAGTGCTCTCCAGATTAGAGAAAGGTGAGGAAAAAAACAGAAGAAGCCGTGGGGACACGGAAACCGCATCGGTATGCATCGATATGCATGAAGCATAACGTTAGCTGTGCCTGCAGCAGCCAATCTGCTGCCACAATTGAGCCCCTCCGTCTCCGCTGCGATAGCTCCTCCACATGATTAGTTGTGGAGTTGTTATTATTCTCAGTTGGAAGCGCTGGGAGCGGGCGACAAAAACGGCGGAACGCTGTGAAAAAGCTGGGTTTTCAGTGCAGAGCAAACGCAGCAGAGAGCCACCAGAGCCACCAGAGACACACCCACGGAGGAGGGGTTTGCAGTGGAGGGGGGTGGGGCACGCAGGGCAGCATACAACACTGACCCAGACAGCAGGCTCGATGGACAGATTGGTTGGCAAACACAAGCTAGAATATCTGATGCCCACCAGCAGTAAATCAAGACCAGCAAGAAGGTGTAGGGTCTGCGCAGCAGGGGCCAGCGCTGCTGGTTGCAGCTAAAAAATATTATTTTGCCAAACAAAATTCCTTTGTTTTCGCTGTTTTATTGAAGGAAATTATTTTTGAGGTGTCACTACATCAGAAAATATTAGCTTCAGAGTAGGGGTGCTCCAAAAAATTGATTCTGAAAGGATCGCGATTCTTAATGCCACGATTCCTGGATCGATTCCAAACTCCCAAGAATCGATTCTTAAAATCGTATTTTTTTTCTATGCCTCCGCCGGCGAAGCCAGGCCGAAGGCATTATGGATCCGGGTTGTCCGTCCGTACGTACGTACGTACGGCCGTCCGTCCGTACGGATGTCCGTCCGTCCGTCCGTACGGATGTTTGTTAACGCCATATCTGAGGAACGCCTTGACGGAATTTCATCAGATTCGCCTTAAACATTCACTTAGGCTCAAGGATGATCTGATTAGATTTTGGTGGTCAAAGGTCAAAGGTCAAGGTCACTATGACCTCTCGAACGCCATTTTCAAGCTTGTTAACGCGATATCTGAGGAACGCCTGGACGGAATTTCATCAGATTCGCCTTAAACATTCACTTAGGCTCAAGGATGATTTTGGTGGTCAAAAGTCAAAGGTCAAGGTCACTGTGACCTCTCGAACGCCATTTTCAAGCTTGTTAACGCGATATCTGAGGAACGCCTGGACGGAATTTCCTCAGATTCACCTTAAACATTCACTTAGTCTCAAGGATGATCTGATTAGATTTTGGTGGTCAAAGGTCAAAGGTCAAGGTCACTGTGACCTCTCGAACGCCATTTTCAAGCTTGTTAACGCGATATCTGAGGAACGCCTGGACGGAATTTCATCAGATTCGCCTTAAACATTCACTTAGGCTCAAGGATGATCTGATTAGATTTTGGTGGTCAAAGGTCAAGGTCACTGTGACCTCTCGAACGCCATTTTCAAGCTTGTTAACGCGATATCTGAGGAACGCCTGGACGGAATTTCATCAGATTCACCTTAAACATTCACTTAGGCTCAAGGATGATCTGATTAGATTTTGGTGGTCAAAGGTCAAAGGTCAAGGTCACTGTGACCTCTCGAACGCCATTTTCAAGCTTGTTAACGCGATATCTGAGGAACGCCTGGACGGAATTTCATCAGATTCGCCTTAAACATTCACTTAGGCTCAAGGATGATCTGATTTGATTTTGGTGGTCAAAGGTCAAAGGTCAAGGTCACTGTGACCTCTCGAACGCCATTTTCAAGCTTGTTAACGCCATATCTCAGTAACACATTGACTAAATTTCTTCACATTTGGCTCAAATATCCAATTCTGCACAGAAACGCCTTGATGCAATTTCTTCCTATTTGGCTCCAACATCCACTTGGACTCAAGAATGAACTAATGGCGGAGGCATAAGTCCGCGTTGCGGTCGTTCTAGTTTTTTTTTTTTTTACAGTGCACCTGAACGCAACATGCAAGATACCGGCTGAATAAGTGTCCAAATGTTCATGTAATTTGTGTACTGTACTGCCACGGTGCCACCACCTCTTGCACTTAAGAACTCTGGTTAATGTATTCCCCCCCAAAATCTATAAATCCTTCTCAAAGTCTACAGATCCCCCCAGCCTATAAATCCATCTTATCTGAAGAACATAAGGGGGGAATTCCCCCCTAGTTTGCTAAATGAATTTAGGCCCTGACTGTAATACAGAAGTTGAATTTGAAGTTCAGCATTAATACATTTGTCATTTTTTGTCTTATATTTACCTTTGTGTGTTATTGCAATATAAAACTACATAATTGAGAATCGATTCTCGATTCTGGAATGGAGAATCGTGCGTGTTCGGTGTTTACATAGTAATATCACACAATATTCTGTGGGCCTCGAGAAATCACTGAAAACGCTCTGAAAGGGCTGGCACTGGGAGCATCCGTTTTCCAAAAGTCGCTGCCACTCAATGAGTTAAAAAAGGACCAGTCCACCCAAAATATAAATGAGTAGAAACCAGTGCACTGTAATCCGAAGATGGACATATTATTGTTGTATTATTATTATTATTATACTAGATAGATTGGCTGAAAGCCTGCTGTAACCAACACATAAAGTCTGAATTGAGTATTACAGTGAGCTGTTTTCTTCGTAAAAAAAAAAAAAAGCTCTCCTGAGGAGCATGCCCCGCCCCAGACTCCACCCGTCAAATTCAGGAATTTTTTCAAAAGTAATGGAAAGTAATCAGTTACATTACTTTAATATTGTGATACTTTGATTATGTTACTGATTACAATTCATAACAATTATGTCTTTACTGACTCAAAAATTACAAAAGCACATAGTATTACAGTTGTGGGTTTGATACAACAGGAATTATAATTCAGAGTCAAGGTAATGAAGTTTTTCCAGATCCAAACAGGGAAAAGGCTTCAATAAAATTAAACAAAAAGTTCACAGGCAGGCTTCCATCACTCAGGGGGAAAAGCAGGCTTCAGAGTTTAGATTTTCAGAGTCATGAGACAAGAGCAAAGTGCGTTCTGGCACTTTCAGGCTGGCGGGCAAACTCACTATACAGTATAGCAGGCACAAGCTGACGAGATGGACCGGATCCATGCAGTCTGTGAATCAACAGGTTAAATAGGCCAGAAAACAGGTGTAAAGCGCCCGGCATGGTTTTGCGCAGCCATGACTTGGAGCCTTCCCGCCGATGAGCGGTGACAGCGAGACTGTGCATACTCGAACGTAACTCGTCCAAAACATTATCGTGTCGTTTACCAAGAACTTGCAATCATGTCGGTGGGGGAACATTTTATTGTCCGTACTGATTGTACGTACTGATAGTCAGCTTACTCTGTAACATGTTGCTTTTATTAGCCTCTCAGGCTACCCCCGGACCAGACAACAACGCTTCCTACTACCCAGCGTGTGCTTTCTGACAGGGGTGGTTGTTATGGCAACTATCAACAACAACAACAACAACTACTACTAACTACTACAAGCCATAAAGCCCGAATTAGGCTACCTTGTTACTGTGTCTGTTGTAGACTAGTGCTGCAACTATCGATTATTTTAGTAATCGAGTATTCTACCGAATAATCCATCGATTAATCGAGTAATCGGATAAGAACCCTTTTTTGTGTTTTCAAAGGCTTATCGTAAATATACACCAAAAAATAAGATAAATATCTTCAAATAAGCACCTTGAATTGCCTTTGTGTATGAAAGGTGCTATATAAATAAAATTTGACTTGACTTGACTTGACTTGAAATAAACAACTACATTAGTTTCTTTCTTAGAAAAAACAACATTTTTATTTTTAAATTGCATAGAACTGGCAGTGGCACCATTCATCTTTTCAACCTGACGTTTGAGTTCTTCCAGTGTACAGCAACCATTAAATAATATGAATGAATGGCTTACTAGCTAGTTTACATCCTTCATTTACCTTACAGCTGCATGACACACACACTCTTTCTCTCTCACACACACTCACTCTCTCTTTCTCTCTCACACACCAACAGGCTAGTGTGATCACACACACACACACACACACACACACACACACACACACACACACACACACACACACACAAAACGCTGTTAAATTAGCCGCTAACGTTAATAGGTTGAGCTTTGTATTTCTCACAGAAAACGGTCCAAACTTCTCAGAGAGAGTGGTCGGTATTCACTAAAGCCTTCATATCTCAGGCTCTGTAGTACATAGAAACATAAAATAAAAAGCATTTGAGAGCTTAACCCTTTGGCTTTTCGTATTATATTTGCTCTAATGTTAATTAAAAAAAAAAGATCTTTAACCCAAAAAAATAAAAATAAAAAGATTCTAATGCATTTTAAGAAATGTTAATAAAGATTACGGCAAATGTAACCCTTCCAAATAAAAAGCCACGGGTTTAAGCTGTCAAATGCTTTTTATTTCATGTTGATAGCTACTATACAGGCTGAGGAAATACGTTCTGCTAAACCCTTGACAATTACTGCAGCAACGTTAGCGTTAACGCCCCGTTATCTAACAACTACAACGGCAGTGAAACAACTTATCCAGCTAACGCTAGCTAATTAAATAACGTTATCTGATGTTGTAGTCGATGCCTCTCTCAACGTTACAGCTGAGGAGGTGCTGCTAACGTTACTTGCGGTGCGCTGCCTGCTTCATTCACCCTCAGCCTATCTAGTAATACGTTACAGTCTTCAGCATTTAGCTACTGTAAATATATCTTGTGTTTGACCATGCTTCCTCAAGTTTGAGGTGTTTCCCTGGCCAGCTTTGCAATTCACATCACAAATGTTGCAACCAGTGTTGTCTGAGTCTATCTTGGGAAAGTGTAGCCACATTTTCGGGTGGACCCGTTTGTTGATGTTTTCAGGTAGAGTGACGTACTGACGTAACGCGCTCTCGCGTGTTGCCTTAAGGTTCCGTCGGAATTTCTATTTTACCCACTCTCTTCTATTACTCAGATGCGTGTCGAGGCGAATCACTTTGGCCTCGATCATTTTAATTACTCGAGTTATTCGAGGTACTCGAGGAATCGTGACAGCCCTATTGTAGACATGGCCCAACGTTAACATTTAATATGAGCCAAATATTAGCCTGCGCTCAGCTACGTATACAGGAAGTACGCCGGATATTCAGGTGGGTTGTGATGGTTGTTATTGTTAAGTTAAAACCGTCTATAAGCTGCTGCCTCCTGCTGGCGGCAAGACAGCAACAAGCCTGGAAATCCTCCATGGCTTCTGGGAATCATGACGTGGATTCTGCCCTAAAGGGGATGGGAGTTGGGCACTGCTGCCATGAGCACCTTGGACAGCACAGAGCCCCGACATGGATCAGGCACCGTAGTGGACGGGATTTCAGCACCTCGGAGAGCACTCGTGACTGGGCAGTTGCACACTATCCTAGGTAGGGATGGGCAACGAATTTCGAATTTTAGAATCATTTTTATTATCAAGATCGACTTTTATTATTGAAAGTCAAAAATCGTTTATTTACTGATTATTTATAAATTTTTATTTTTACTGGCACCTGTCTCTTTAACTCATTGAGTGCCAGCCACTTTTGGAGAACGGACGCTCCCAGTGCCAGAGTTTCAGAGCGTTTTCAGTGATTTCTCGAGGCCCACAGAATATTGTGTGATATTACTATGTAAACACCGAACACGCACAAAGAACGATGAGACTCTATTGTATCAGCAGCAAAAAAAAGTTTATTGATATCATTTTCCGTTCTTTAGTTATCAGCCGGAGAAGATAGGTCAAAAACAGCAAAAACATGCGTTTCCATCTAGAAGCTGAGATATTGAGCCTTTTGTGAAATTAAGCATTTCAAGCAAATCACTGACTCTGAAACTAATATTTTCTGACCTGAAACATCTGAACAGTAATTTCCTTCAATATAACAGCACCCCCACCCCCCTCTACTGCAAACTCCTCCTCCGTGGGTGTGTCTCTGGTGGCTTTGCTCGCTCTGCTGCTTGTCAGGCGAGTCTCTGCTGCTTGCGGATCCACGTTCGGATGGCCGCCGCTCGTCGGGATCGGGCTCGGTCGTTTCTGGGGTTTCGGTTGTGAGCTGGGATGAAGCTGCGTCCGATTCTGGGCTTTCTGGGCTTTCTGCTGCGCGTTTCAAAGTGTGCTGCACCCAGAGTCTATTTTCGGAGCCCCCCACCGTTGTGCGCCGGCTCCCAGCGCGACAGCGAAAAGCCAAACCATTCTCATGAGAATGGTTTCATCACGGCTTTTTCTGCTGTTTTTACTCAACTTTCTCTAATCTGGAGAGCACTGTCGCCACCTAATGGGTCGGTAAAATAGGTTATACACATTCAACATGCCCCAAAATTTTACAGGAGATGTATTAGGCATTGATCCACGTCCCACCGTCAAAAAACGCAATTGACGACAATCGTCGTCATTAGGGGTGGGACAAAATATCGATACCCACGTTATCGCGATATTTCCACCCGCGATACGTTATCGATACACTGGCGCCAAGTATCGATATGTTTATTATTATTATTATTATTATTATTATTATTATTATTATTATTATTTTTTTTTTTCAATAAACAGGCTAAAATATTATGCTGTGTGTGGTAGTTGAAACATAGTTTCAAGTTGACTTTATTTATGTTTGTAATTGAAACAAAAACATAACTACTGTAGGCTACATGAATGGAAATGTTTGATCATTAATATCTACTTTTAGAAATTATATAGGTAGGTAGGTAGGTTATATAGGTTTTCTTGTTTTAATAGTAATAATAAAAAGACTTAATGTGTAACTTTTCCTCCGTGGTATCGAAAATGGTATGAGTGAGTGAGTGAACTCAGAGAGTTCATGTCAATTCTGCTAATAAATGCATAATACATGATTTTTTGCCTTCAGAGGTATTTTTTTCACTTGTTACACAGGTATCGTGATGTATCGTCTTCCAATATATCGCAGTATCGCAGTATCGCAGTATCGTGATATATCGTTATCGAGGGCCAAGTATCGTGACGATATCGTATCGTGAGCTACTCAGCGATTCCCACCCCTAGTCGTCATTGGCACTCTACGTTAGTATCCGAATTGACGACGATTGTCGTCATTGGCACTCAATGAGTTAAGAATGACGCGTTTGTCCATGTGACGTTGCCGTAGGAGCTGCGCAACAGAGCTGCGCAGTGCACACTGGAGCAGAACGGCTCTGACAGTAGCAGCACCAGTGAGCAGCACCCAGTAGCTCTAGAACCGCTAGAAATATAGTAGAAATGGTCTTAAACTGTCTATATTACAGCAACACTCCGCCACAAGGAAAAGGTTTCAAGGCTTGTTACTGCATGAAGAAAAGAGATATTCTGTCTACTGTTCCCTGAGCCATCTCGGCGCTACGCTAATGCTATTGTTGCTAACGGCTAACGTAGGTCTGGCTACCTAATGACAATAGGGTGCCAAAGTCACCCCCTCTTCCTGTCCATGAGATTTCATCCATCCCTAATCCTAGGTAGCTAGCTAGTAGTAGCTAAGTAGCTAGCTAACTTCCCAGCTAAATTCATTGTAGTTGTTGCCAAGACTGCTAGCTAATATTAGCAGGGTTTAACATAAAATCAATGTGGAGAGCATCAAAACTAACTAAATGACTTTTCCTATATCTAATGGTTGTAGATCCCCAGTCGACGTCTTAAGTGTTTTTAAAGGGGGACTTACCCCTCCAGATTTCCGGCAAAACGGCATTCTGCGTGATTTGAAAAAACAACAAGGAAAGAGGCAGAAGAGCCGCTAGCATTAGCCACAGTAGCCGATTACCGATAATGCCTTGTGTTATCCCAGCACCCAGGAACGGCTCGCGCTTCATTTAATGCATAAAATAAAGCTGATAATATACAATTGATTCACATTGAAGTACACCATGCGCAAATACCACCGTAACGTAACATTGTACCAAATCGGCCATTCATTTGAGGTAGGGTTGTCCCGATCACCTTTTTTTGCCCCCAAGTCCGAGTCCGAGTCATATGATTTTGAGTATCTGCCGATAGCGAGTCCCGATCCGATATTTCTGCAATGCATTGCAGAAATAGTTGGGACAACAAGTTGGGACAACTTGCATGCTTCCCCCCCCTTTCTTCTAAGTGTTTAAGTGTTTTTATTTTAACCAACCAATATGACATCTTTGTACGGCTCTTTTATCACAACCACAACTCAGTTAGTGCAGCATTGGTTTTAAACCAAGTAAACAAAATAAAATATCTTTACAGCTTATCAATGGTGCAGCACAAAATAACAAAATAAAAAATATGACAGACTGTTTTTTTTCACTACAAACTCGCCATGTTGAAATCTAGCAATTTGAGGTGAAAGGTTGTATGGTGAAAAAGCCCCCCCCCCCCCATTAGTACACAAAGAAGAGGACTATCCATTCCACATAAAATGGAGTCGTTTTAGAATCAGTAAATAGGTATATTTTGTAAGATAAAAACTGACTCTCTCTGGACACGGCTGATATTAATTTGCATGCGGCGTTTCACTGGCTAATGTCTGCTATTGTTTCGAGTTTCGGCCATTGAGCCACATCAATAGAATCATGAGGTTCTCCACTGTCTGCAGCCAGGTACTCTTGAGCATGCTTGCTAAATGGGGGTGGGGTGCAGTGGTGCAGCTCTGTTTACAAGTTAGACAACATGGAGACACTGAGGACAGTCTGTGTGATTTTAAAATGTTTGAAACTTTATCTGTGAGACGAGTGCAGTCCGGCCACTTCTGACAACATGGAGGAACGAAAGATTTTATTCACAAGACCGACGGAGTGCAGACAACAAAAATATGTTCGTTATTGGAACTTTACTGATGATGCAGGCAGTGCAGAACACTTCTGGCTTCTGGCTTCCTAGTCCGACTCCTAGGTGAGTTTAATCATGATCCCTAACTAACGTTACGTCTTGTTTCTGTTTTAGCCACTGTGCGACCATCTAGTTATGGTTGGACATGTGTTTTTGTATGTTTTATCGCGTTCTGATCAGTTCTGATGTGTGGCTAGTCGAACACTAAACAAAGAGTATGGAAGGAAAGACGCGACACTTAGCAAGAGAACCGCGGCCATTTTGGCGCCGCAAACAACAGGACAATAGCACAGAGAGGTTTGTTGCGCCCCAAAATGGCCAATCTCTTGTGTGCTGTTGCAACGGATTAGTTGTCGCTTCTTATCAATGCTCACTCGTCACTCCCCACTACTAAAGTTAAAACTGCGTGTGTTGCTGCGTGCAAGAGGGCTCGTGTTTACGATGAATATGACAAATTGCAATGATAAAATAAATAACAGATTGTTTATTTGGATGACATTGCCATATTTGTTTTGTGACGTTTTTATACATAAAAATCCGATCTCTTCCCCCCGATTCCGGATCAGTTGAAAATCACGTGATCGGCCCCGATTTCCGATCACGTGATCGGATCGGGACATCCCTAATTTGAGGCCCCCCCAAAAAAGCAGGTTTGATCCCATAGAGGGCACTTTTGCTGCTGAAAATGATACAGTTTATACAATTGTAACAGTTTGGTCTCAAATGTGGAGATTTTGACCAGAATCCTTCACACTCCACCCCAAAAGCCATATATATTGGTTAAAAGCTGAAAAAAGTGTTGAGTGTTGTTTATTTAAACTATTATCTGATACACAGATATGGTTGGTCCAAAATGATGTGAAATTTCATAACGCATTGGTGCTGGGGTGCAGGGTGTGCAGCGACAAAAGGGAAAAGCCTGCCGTTAGGTCTATCTCTTCACTTATGTGTTGATTTTCTATTATTATTTTTTACACATGGCAGTTTTTCAGGTAGTTTTTAGGTTACTTTAGGTAATCAGTTATCGTTACAAGAAAGACATGAATCATGGTTGGTAAGAGACAAGCATGTGACTTCTGTTTAGGATTTCAAGAAAATTAAAACTCTGAACATGATGGACTGTCAGGGTCATAGGAGAAAAATACAAAAGTTCAGTCAAGTAATGCTGCCATGATGTAAGGGTCTATTAAGGCGATGCTCGACCTAACGGCCCTCTTGTATATGACTTCAACACTTTTGTTTCCTGTTGCCGGTAACAGGATTCTCCAGCAGTGGGAGCATTGGTAGGATGATTTGGTTTTGGAAGAAGTTACACCTCACTGAGGTTAGGAGTCTGATACTCCCTCAGGGTAGGCTGACGAGCATAGACACTGTACAGGAGAACTGAGAGAGAGAAAGAATGAGAGACAGAGGCAGACAAAGGGATAGAATGATGGAGTGAAAAACAAAACAGATATAGGCAGGCAGAAATAGATATATGGCCAACCTAGAGACAGAGTAAGAGAGGAACACAAAAGGGAAAAAATAATGGAACAGAGAGAACAGAGGTGCATGGATGCAGGAAGACTAAGCGATAAGGCCCAGCCTTTGTCCTGGCCAGGCAGATGACAACACCCGCACCCTTGATCCACCATTAGTCATCAGGGCCAGTAATGGAAACATTAAATGGAAATATCAACTATAACATGCTCAAAAATGTGCTCGCCCACCATAGCTGAGGGAAGTCTGTGTTATTCTTTATCACGCTAAATGAAGCTGACTGGTCCTCAGTATTGTTTTAGGAGAGCACGTGTGTTCATCCCGCCGAAGCGAGGCGGGGAACCATGTTGTCTTTCCTTGAAGTCAAGTTGGGCGTTCTCACATCTCCTCCCTCGGGGAAACTGCCTCAAAGAGCGATGGCCGAGGCCCATCGTTTCCACCTTTCTCGGAATGAATCAAATGTGCCTCAGTTCAATCTGCCGCAATCAAATTTCACAATAACAGCGTATATAAGTGCAAGACGAATAAGCCCTGGCAATAAAGAAGCAAGGATCTGTCATAGCCTGTCATTTTTGCCATCATTTCTCAAATGCTGGCAGGCGTTTGAGGTAGTTAATACTTTCTGAGGAGCTCAGCATTTGAACTCATGCAGAGCGGGCTGTGCACAAGCATAAATATGAAAATATGCGAGTGAATTTGATGAGATTCACAGCGCGTTCATCGGGGAGGGTGTGAGAATCAATACTCTCACAATATTTCCATAACCTAGTGATGTTAAACAAGTGGATTATACATAAAAGGGGCTCCCTACACTTTGCTTATTGCAATGCCAAGCCACAAGGCACTTCAGACGACAGTGCCAAGACTCAGCCATGGTCCCCTGCTGTGGCTCGGCCCACTGAGCAGCTCCACGGCAGCAGCTGGGGGTTAAGTGCCCTGCTCAAAGGCACTTTGATCACGGTTGTTGAGGGAGGGGAAGAGTCTCTCATTCGCTCTCCCGTTCCACTCTGGCTATTCGAAATGGCAAAGATCCGGCCATGAGTTTTAAGCCTTAAAGACCCTGGCAAGCAAAATGCACCAAAACCTTCCAACTATGTAATTTAGGGGTCTTATGTGCCTAATTGTAAGCATCAAAAAGTTGTAGACATTAGTTTCAAACCAAATCCTAAATATTACCACTTCCCTGTTTTTACTGTTTGCTGATCAACAAGCAATCACAGAACAAAATGATGTAATACAGTGTGCAACAAAATAAAGCAAGGAAGCAAAACAAAGGACAAGGCACAAAATGGCATGTTGGAAAGACAACCTAGATAGGGAAATCTCCAAGAAAATCCCATCTCTACACATTCAGTAGTGTGTAAATCTCCACACATTCAGTAGTGTGTAAATCTCCACACATTCAGTCGTGTTTAAATCTCTACACATTCAGTAGTGTTTAAATCTCCACACATTCAGTAGTGTGTAAATCTCCACACATTCAGTAGTGTGTAAATCTCCACACATTCAGTAGTGTGTAAATCTCTACACATTCAGTAGTGTGTAAATCTCCACACATTCAGTAGTGTGTAAATCTCCACACAATCAGTAGTGTGTAAATCTCTACACATTCAGTAGTGTGTAAATCTCTACACATTCAGTAGTGTGTAAATCTCCACACATTCAGTAGTGTGTAAATCTCCACACAATCAGTAGTGTGTAAATCTCTACACATTCAGTAGTGTGTAAATCTCCACACATTCAGTAGTGTGTAAATCAATCTCCACACATTCAGTAGTGTGTAAATCTCCACACATTCAGTAGTGTGTAAATCTCTACACATTCAGTAGTGTGTAAATCTCCACACATTCAGTAGTGTGTAAATCTCTACACATTCAGTAGTGTGTAAATCTCCACACATTCAGTAGTGTTTAAATCTCTACACATTCAGTAGTGTGTAAATCAATCTCCACACATTCAGTAGTGTGTAAATCTCCACACATTCAGTAGTGTTTAAATCTCCACACATTCAGTAGTGTGTAAATCTCTACACATTCAGTAGTGTGTAAATCTCTACACATTCAGTAGTGTGTAAATCTCCACACATTCAGTAGTGTGTAAATCTCTACACATTTAGTAGTGTGTAAATCTCTACACATTCAGTAGTGTGTAAATCTCCACACATTCAGTAGTGTGTAAATCTCTACACATTCAGTAGTGTGTAAATCAATCTCCACACATTCAGTAGTGTGTAAATCTCCACACATTCAGTAGTGTGTAAATCTCCACACATTCAGTAGTGTTTAAATCTCCACACATTCAGTAGTGTGTAAATCTCTACACATTCAGTAGTGTTTAAATCTCTACACATTCAGTAGTGTGTAAATCTCCACACATTCAGTAGTGTGTAAATCTCTACACATTCAGTAGTGTGTAAATCTCTACACATTCAGTAGTGTGTAAATCTCCACACATTCAGTAGTGTGTAAATCTCTACACATTCAGTAGTGTGTAAATCTCCACACATTCAGTAGTGTTTAAATCTCTACACATTCAGTCGTGTTTAAATCTCCACACATTCAGTAGTGTGTAAATCTCCACACATTCATTAGTGTGTAAATCTCCACACATTCAGTTGTGTGTAAATCTCTACACATTCAGTAGTGTGTAAATATCTACACATTCAGTAGTGTTTAAATCTCTACACATTCAGTAGTGTGTAAATCAATCTCCACACATTCAGTAGTGTGTAAATCTCCACACATTCAGTAGTGTGTAAATCTCTACACATTCAGTAGTGTGTAAATCTCTACACATTCAGTAGTGTGTAGATCTCCACACATTCAGTAGTGTGTAAATCTCTACACATTCAGTAGTGTGTAAATCTCCACACATTCAGTAGTGTGTAAATCTCCACACATTCAGTAGTGTGTAAATCTCCACACATTCAGTAGTGTGTAAATCTCCACACATTCAGTAGTGTGTAAATCTCTACACATTCAGTAGTGTGTGAATCTCTACACATTCAGTATGTTTAAATCTCCACACATTCAGTAGTGTGTAAATCTCCACACATTCAGTAGTGTGTAAATCTCTACACATTCAGTAGTGTGTAAATCTCCACACATTCAGTAGTGTGTAAATCTCCACACATTCAGTAGTGTGTAAATCAATCTCCACACATTCAGTAGTGTGTAAATCTCTACACATTCAGTAGTGTGTAAATCTCTACACATTCAGTAGTGTGTAAATCTCTACACATTCAGTAGTGTGTAAATCTCTACACATTCAGTAGTGTTTAAATCTCCACACATTCAGTAGTGTGTAAATCTCTACACATTCAGTAGTGTGTAAATCTCCACACATTCAGTAGTGTGTAAATCTCCACACATTCAGTAGTGTGTAAATCTCTACACATTCAGTAGTGTGTAAATCTCTACACATTCAGTAGTGTGTAAATCTCTACACATTCAGTAGTGTGTAAATCTCTACACATTCAGTAGTGTGTAAATCTCCACACATTCAGTAGTGTGTACATCTCCACACATTCAGTAGTGTGTAAATCTCCACACATTCAGTAGTGTGTAAATCTCCACACATTCAGTATGTTTAAATCTCCACACATTCAGTAGTGTGTAAATCTCCACACATTCAGTATGTTTAAATCTCCACACATTCAGTAGTGTGTAAATCTCTACACATTCAGTAGTGTTTAAATCTCTACACATTCAGTAGTGTGTAAATCTCCACACATTCAGTTGTGTGTAAATCTCCACACATTCAGTAGTGTGTAAATCTCTACACATTCAGTAGTGTGTAAATCTCTACACATTCAGTAGTGTTTAAATCTCTACACATTCAGTTGTGTGTAAATCTCCACACATTCAGTTGTGTGTAAATCTCCACACATTCAGTAGTGTTTAAATCTCCACACATTCAGTTGTGTGTAAATCTCCACGCATTCAGTTGTGTGTAAATCTCCACACATTCAGTAGTGGAAAACTCTGTAAAACACAGTGTACACAGAAGCATGATTTACATGCCTGTTGTGTCAGTTTGGAGGATTTATATGTGGTGAGCTGCCATAAATAAGTCTTATGTATGAGCAGCTCCTTTCCTTCAGTGTGAACTCCCTATACATAAGTCCAAATGTAATCAATACTGAAATATTCAGGCCGTGATACAAACCGAAAAGGTTTGGCCAAGTAGCATCAGAATAGCATTAGAATAACAGGCAAGTGATTTAGACGGCTGACATCCTGGTGTTGGAATTAAGTCATGGCATCTACCAGATAGACGTTCTGTCCTGACTGCTTGGCCTGTTGTGTGCACAACAAAGTATTGTGCATACCAGACTGAGAGCAACTCAAGTGACGGAGCAAAGATAAACAGGTGGAGACAAGATCGCCATTATCAAACATGTGACGAAGGTGTGGGTGTGTGTTTGGGGCGGGGGGGGGGGGGGAAGCATTGTCACAAGCACGAATGGTATTGCAGGCATAATGTGTAGCGTCAGGTTTTGTTAAAAACTGAACCGCCAAGGCCTGAATTCCTTGTATCAAAACAACGCCTTGAAGGACAAGGAAAAACAACAGTGATTCATAGGTTTACAGTTAAGGGGATGTGACCTAAAAAGCGCCTTTGTTTGACATTTACGGCCACCACAATGCGGCTATGGAGCCTAACAAAAAGACTGGCAAACACCACGGCTGCGGTTCAATCATTAAGGCAACCGCCATAGCATTGCTTTTCTTTAGGGGCTACAATATAAAAGACTAATGAACACAATGAGGGCTTGACGCATAAGGTTGCTAATAATTTGTAAATGTCGTTAAAACAAAAAATGAAAGCATTGGGCTGAGGTAGCCTAACCAGCCCACACACAGACTTCTTTCTCCACGTCCCTTAGAGTGAACAATGCCTGGCTGTTTTTGTGGATTGACGGTGTGGCAATGTGGAACCAGTCTGATGACGCTGCGAGGATTAACAAGCTTTCACTGAGGGAGGAATTGGAGGACACAAAGGTTAGCGACAGCAGGGGACCGGCAAAGTCAAATGTTCTTCAAGTCATCAAACACTGTTCACTGGGCCTCCACAACTTTAAGTCTTTTTCCCTGTTCGACTTCAGGGAACATCATGTCGTTTTATGTTTTCAGTGCCGTCTGTCTGTCTGTCTGTCTGTTTGTTAGTTAGTAGAAAAACTACTGGCTTGTTTTTCATGTAACTTGGTGGAAGGGTGTAACATTGGGCCAAGGAAGAACCCATTACATTTGAGAGCATATCATAGCAGACTGGACTATTGGCACTTCCTTCTAGTAAACTTATGGTATGCTGTCTGGTGGCCATGTTGACCATCCCAGGCCATCGGCATTCTCAGGGCATCAAATGCTGTCGCTTTGCCACGGGCCGGTGTCTGATACTGACGTACAAGTTGTCGTTTAGCGTCTACATGAGACGCACCCAGATTTAATCTAGCTTCAATGTAAACCCATCGCCGTCATTATTACACACACGTCTCTTCTGAAGTCCACGTCACGCTCAGAGCAACTGCTCCCGCGTCTCTTCTGAAATCCACGCCACTGGAGAAATCAAACATTGGCCAGTAAGGGCATTGTGGTCCGGGTGGATGGAGTCCGTAAACACTTGTCTTCCATGCCGGATGGAGACCCAGCGTGTTCAAAGTCTACATTTCAACCATAAGTCACATTTAACGTTTTCCTTAACCCAAACCCATACCCTCATAACCCATAACCCCATAACCCTAACCCATAACCTCATAAGTTAACCCATAACCTCATAACCCATAACCTCATAAGTTAACCCATAACCTCATAACCCATAACCTCATAACCTTATAACCCATAACCTCATAACCCATAACCTCATAACATCATAACCTCATAACCCATAACCTCATAACCTCATAACCTCATAACCCATAACCTCATAACCTCATAACCTCATAACTAGGGATGCACGATATATCGGCAATCATATCGGTATCGGCCGATGTTGGTCATTTTTTAACATATCTGTCATATCGGTATCGGTCAGATGTTGCAATGTTAATATCGGTTATCATTATCAGCCAAATTCTTCACATTGATATGAAATAATGCAGTAAATCTATGATTTATGGGCTTTTTCAAAGGCTTTGCAAATAAAGAAATGCATAACTTTTTCAAATTCAGTGTTAACATGTGTTTTTCAGTATGTACAAAATGTGATGATCATAAAAATGTGGTTTTATACAAATCATATCGACATCGGTAAATATCGGTTATCGGCCATAACAGCAATGTTAATATCGGTTATCGGCATCGGCCAAAATTTTCATATCGGTGCATCCCTACTCATAACCCATAACCTCATAACCTCATAACTCATAACCTCATAACCCATAACCTCATAACCCCATAACCTCATAACCTCATAACCCATAACCTTATAACCCATAACCTCATAACCCATAACCTCATAACCCATAACCTTATAACCCATAACCTCATAACCCATAACCTCATAACCCATAACCTCATAACCCATAACCTCATAACCTCATAACCTTATAACCCATAACCTCATCACCCATAACCTCATAACCCATAACCTTATAACCCATAACCTCATAACCCATAACCTCATAACCTCATAACCCATAACCTCATAACCCATAACCTCATAACCTTATAACACATAACCTCATAACCCATAACCTCATATAACCTCATAACCTCATAACCCATAACCTCATAACCTCATAACCTCATAACCCATAACCTCATAACCTCATAACCCCATAACCCATAACCTCATAACCCATAACCTCATAACCTCATAACCCATAACCTCATAACCCATAACCTCATAACCCATAACCTCATAACCTTATAACCCATAACCTCATAACCCATAACCTCATAACCTCATAACCCATAACCTCATAACCCATAACCTCATAACCCATAACCTCATAACCTCATAACCCATAACCTCATAACCTCATAACCCATAACCTCATAACCCATAACCTCATAACCCATAACCTCATAACCTCATAACCTCATAACCCATAACCTCATAACCCATAACCTCATAACTCATAACCTCATAACCCATAACCTTATAACCCATAACTCATAACCCATAACCTCATAACCTCATAACCCATAACCTTATAACCCATAACCTTATAACCTCATAATCTCATAACCTCATAACCCATAACCTTATAACCCATAACCTCATAACCCATAACCTCATAACCTCATAACCTCATAACCCATAACCTTATAACCCATAACCTCATAACCCATAACCTCATAACCTTATAACCCATAACCTCATAACCCATAACCTCATAACCTCATAACCCTAACCTCATAACCTCATAACCCATAACCTTATAACCCATAACCTTATAACCTCATAACCTCATAACTCATAACCTCATAACCTCATAACCCATAACCTCATAACCTCATAACCCTAACCTCATAACCCATAACCTCATAACCTCATAACCCTAACCTCATAACCCATAACCTCATAACCCATAACCTCATAACCTCATAACCTCATAACCTTATAACCCATAACCTTATAACCTCATAACCTCATAACCCATAACCTCATAACCCATAACCTTATAACCCATAACCTCATAACCCATAACCTCATAACCCATAACCTCATAACCCTAACCTCATAACCTCATAACCTCATAACCCATAACCTTATAACCTCATAACCTCATAACCTTATAACCTCATAACCCATAACCTTATAACCCATAACCTCATAACCCATAACCTCATAACCTTATAACCCATAACCTCATAACCCATAACCTCATAACCTTATAACCCATAACCTCATAACCCATAACCTCATAACCTCATAACCCTAACCTCATAACCTCATAACCTCATAACCCTAACCTCATAACCTCATAACCCTAACCTCATAACCTCATAACCCATAACCTCATAACCTCATAACCCTAATCTCATAACCTCATAACCCATAACCTCATAACCCATAACCTTATAACCTCATAACCTTATAACCCATAACCTCATAACCCATAACCTCATAACCCCATAACCTTATAACCCATAACCTCATAACCTCATAACCTTATAACCCATAACCTCATAACCCTAACCTTATCCAAGTTGTTTTAGGTGCCTAAACATATGCGTTGTGGTCTCGTAAAGGTGGCGTCTGGTGCATGGCATCGAAGAAATTATGAGAAAGTGATGCCAAGGGTTGTGACAAAGCTGCAGAATTTGACGCCCTGTGATGAGAATGTGTTGGCCATCCACTTCATCTGCTCCACCCTTCTTTGTTCATGTGGAGCTTCATCCACTTCATCTGCTCCACCCTTCTTTGTTCATGTGAAGCTTCCTGGTTGTTTGGAATGGGACTTGGGTGCACATGGGAAGCTTTTGAACGTTGCCAGCTCCGGAATAGCAGGAAAAGTTCCCTGCACTGCGCTTCATTGACCTCTGACTCATTCCTGTCTGGCAAGAACCAACCAGGAAACAGCCGTTGCCCTCACTGAGGTATACTCCCAACTAACAACGTTCAGTCAGATAACTGCTTTTATGAATCAAATGTTCCCTCACAGTGAAAAGTCCCCATGCAAAAGGAGTGGTGCAATTTGCAACCTAACCTTAATCATGTTCAAAAGGTCATTGCTCATCTTGTTTCTTGATCGGAAAGTCCCCAACCTGCAAGACATAGAGGTACTGTAGGATTTTCCAGCAACGGAAATCATTAGTTTGTTCTTTGTTTATTTTCATTTCCAAGATGCTAGTTTGTATTTCCTCTTATTTCCCAGCTGTCTGTGTAACACCACACCGCTACAACCCAAAATACAGATGTTCTTCAATTTATCCTGTTTTTTTCCTTTTTCTTTTTTAGGAATGAAGAACTTAAACGATATTTCCCAGAACACTCATAAAACGTAATCTGGGTAGCATCAACATCCACTGTGCATTTTCCCATTTTTGCATGTATGTGTCAACCTGTCAGCTGTAGTACACGCCACTTCCTTATAGGTGTCAGATGATTGATTGTTGGTTTTTCTGTGTTGAGTCACTTGACATAACATCAAGGAGGGAGAGTACATATAGAAACAGACAGACTGCAGCATGAGGTGTTTTGTCCACTTCTCCTGTCCACTCCCATCCATCTTGGGATGCTTCAGAAATGCCTGCTGAATGTAAAAAGGTTGATGAAAGCAACTGACAGATTATTGTGAGTACTGTAGATGGCTTGGGGGCGTCCGGGTAGTGTAGCGGTAGTCTCCCTGCCTACCAACACGAGCGTCGCATGTTCGTGCCCTCGTGTTACCTCCGGCTTGGTCGGGCATCCATACAGGCACAATTGGCTGTGTCTGCGGGTGGGAAGCCGGATTAAGGGTATGTGTCCTGGTCGCTACACTAGCGCCTCCTCTGGTCGGTCAGGGCAGAAGTGAACTGGTGGGAATAGCGTGATCATCCCACGTGCTACGTCCTACCGGTGAAGCTCCCCGCTGTCAGGTGAAAAGAAATGGATGGCAACTGCGCATGTGTCAGAGGAAGCATGGTGCTAGTCTACGGCTAGTGCTAGTCTACCGGGGCAGCAGGGGAAATTAGCCAAGTACAATTGTGGAGAAAATGGGGGGAAATCAGGAAGGGGGGATTACTGTAGATGGCTTAACAATATTAAAACAATTTGGTCTGGGGCATCCGGGTAGTGCAGTGGTAGATTCCCTGCCTACTAGTCTCACTGACCAGCCTCCCCTCCCTGCAATCCAACTTGCCATTTTCAGCATGTAGCAACAAGCTAGCGTGTAGGTTTCTGCCGTTAGCTTGCTAGCTACTTAGCGTTGTTGTTTTCACTGAGGCGGCAGGGCACTATTAACAGCGACACACAGGGAGGAGGGAGCGGAAGCCGCTCTGATTGACATGGTCGGAGCCAATGACAGAGCTTGTAATAAGGCGGGAGCGGACATCCGGCAGGGACTGAAACAGTCGCTCCAATGGGAGAGCAGCTGTAGAGCAGGGGAGGGCTTATCCCAGTTGCCTGTTTCCGTGTAGCCAGACGACTCTCATGGAAGGGAGGTGAGGCTGGCCAGCGAGACTACCTGCATACCAACCTGAGAGTCGCAGGTTCGAGCTGCCGTGTTACCTCTGGCTTGGTTGTGCACCGTCCATACAGGCACAATTGGCGTTGTCTGCGGGTGGGAAGCCGGATTAAGGGTTTGTGTCCTGGTCGCTGCACTAGTGCTTCCTCTGGTCGGTCAGGGCGCCTGTCCGGGGGGAGGGGAACTGGGGAATAGCGCGATCCACCCACACGCTACGTCTTGTCAGTGAAATGCCTCGCTGTCAGGTGAAAAGAAGCGGCTGGCGACTGCACAACAGGGGGACTTGACCACATTGGGGAGAGAACAGGTGGGAAATCCAGAAAAAGGGGGGAAATTATACAAAAGAAAAAAAGAAAAAAGAAAGAATTTGGTCTGTAAAAAATAGGTATTTGTTTATTTAAAGATTGCAGCAGACTACTTTCAATGAAAAATGAGAATGGAAATACATTATCTTGTTTATTGGTTACATAGACGAGTTTACAGATAGACAGACAGTGAATGTTGTCTTCCACATAGCATTAGTTAGCCTTCTGGCTAACTCGGGTACATTTACATTGTTGAATGTTGATTAATGTACATTGTCCCTTTACAAATAAATACATTTATTGATTGATAAATTGATTGATTGAACATAATGTAATACATTATAGTAGAAATATGAAACAGGCCATACAAATGACAAAGAAACATTAAAATGTTTTTTTTCTTCTCTCTCTCTCTCTCTCTCTCTCTCTCTCTCGCTCTCTCTCTCTCTCTCTCTCTCTCTCTCTCTCTCTCTCTCTCTCTCTCTCTCTCTTTTTAAAAACTCAAAGGGGGAACTGCCAGTGTGTCTCAGGGAGCATCCAAACAAATTATTTGGAGACATGAATGCCATTTGAAACAAAACAATTTTGGAGACAACTTAACTGTCAATGGAGACAACCTTGGCAGAAACAAAACTCCTCTGAAACACACAGTATTATGTCTCAGGACTTTGCTGAAGGCACCAGTGTATCTCTGTTCCCACACGATTTTGGCACATTTACTAACTTGAAAAGAAAGATTTTCCTTTCACACAGGCAAATCAGAATCAGCTTTGCATGCCAAATACAAAATAATAATTGTGCAACTGTACAATTAATTTCTCTTGCCTCGGGGCTGTACAGTATATAATCTCTTTAATACTACACAGAGCAGTGCCATGAATGTGTACTGCTTTTGCTGCCAACTGCAAAATAAATAAAACACAAGATATTTGTGTGAGGATTCATAGTGCAGATTCCTAAACTAAATAAATATCCAGCATCTTGTCAAGTCAACAGAATACAATGTGATGAGCTCAGAGCTTGCTTGCATATGACATTTTTCAACTCCCTCTAACTCTTTCTATTCACTTGACCAATGCACAGTCTCTCACCAGATGCCTCTACTGTTGCAACCATGCTGTTAATATACACACAGCTGTATGGATTGTGGCTGTGTTACTGTTTACTTTAGCGTGACAGGCATAATATATACGTGCGTTGAATGTGAAATGTTGCTGTCCTCGTGCCATGTGTCGGTATTGTGTAAATCTATAAGTTGAGCTTGTCAGTATGTCTCTGCAGTAATGCTACAAACACAAATTCATCTCCATTTATTGTTCTTGGTGATTGGAATTATTCTCACTCTGACTCTGAATAGACAACCTACTACAGTGACAGCGGCTGCCATACCAAAGAACTGCACTTTGTTACCCCATAAGGGACATGGCTTTAGATAAACTAACAATATCTATACTGTTAAGAGCTTGAATTGGTTTAAGTTATGTTAAGTTAAGTTTCTGTTTTATCTTTTTTACTTGTCGGCTTGCAGCCGGCTGGTGGCCCAGACGCCAATTGAAGATTACGGCATCTGTATGGACAAAAGTGCAAACTCAGATTTGACTCTCAGGTGTTGAGTTTCTTTTTTATCGCTCTCATATTGTTCAAATTAAAGAGAATGGTGTGAACCAAGTCATTTTTAAATGAATGACTGTTTTTATGATGTTACTTTTTGCTTTTGGCAAATATCAATAGCAATTATTTATCTGGACGAATAGCATTTTTACTAGGGTTTTCACCCCCCCTTTCACGCATCGTAAACTGTGTTCCATCCTTTTGGAATACCGTGCCATTGGCTGGCGTTAACGAGTAACTTCCTTTAGCTATTTGTGTGATGATGTCATCTCCATAGCATTTTGATTGTTGCAGTTTTGAGAGGGCACACTTACGCTTTTTTATTAGAGGAGACCATCACAATAGATTAGTTTACTTTTCCCCCATTGGTTTGTTAGTTTTGAGTCCCAAGATCAAGGGAAACGCGACCCTGAGAGGAAAATGAAACTCTCAGTCATGTAAATGTTCAATAATTTTAAAGAATGTCAATTATTAATGCAGTGTACACCGACAGGTTGCACCATGTTAGCTTTCTCCACAACTTAAAGCCCAGACACACCAACCCAACGTCAAAGAACTTATCAGGTCGTTACATCACCTGTGCCAGGGCCAAAAAGTTGCACTTGAACACAGCGCAAAGACTACAGCCGACAGTCAACTAGCATGTACGCTCTGCGCCTGTGTGAGACCATGTACGCTCTGCGCCTGTGTGAGACCATGTACGATCTGCACCTGTGTGAGACCATGTACGCTCTGCACCTGTGTGAGACCATGTACGCTCTGCACCTGTGTGAGACCATGTACGCTCTGCACCTGTGTGAGACCATGTACGCTCTGCACCTGTGTGAGACCATGTACGCTCTGCACCTGTGTGAGACCATGTACGCTCTGCGCCTGTGTGAGACCGGACGTTACATACAAGAAAGCAGCATTTGCCTACCATTTTTCACACCACTCTCACTCACCACTTTTGTAATATAGCTACTTCTAATGGAGAATACAGTGTGCCTGATAAAAAAAAGTTGCAAATCACAGTGCCTGGGGCCGGGTGCACAAAGCACCTTAAGTTAAGATTTTCCTTAGAGTCCGAGTTAAGGTGTCCATAAAATAGAATCGGCTGCACAAAACACCATTAAATCTTGTGCTTATGTTTTCTTTCAAATGTTTAACCTTAAGGAGAAGATTTAAGGGTGTTTTGTGCACCCTAAGGAAAATCTTAACTTAAGGTGCTTTGTGCAACCGGCCCCTGGTCTTTTGCTTGTGGTAGAAGAAAGGAACAGGCGGAGGAGAACAATAAGGAGAAAGTAAATGGGTGATATCATACTGTAGTGACAGCTGACAGGCCCCAAAAGCTTTCCTTTGCGTATTGGAATGATGAGATGAAGTTGAAAATGAGAAGAAGTTTTGTCTGTGCACTGCTTTGTTTAACCAGCTGAGCAGCCAATCAGAGTGATTTATCTCCAGCTGAGCAGCCAATCAGAGTGATTTATCTCAGCCAATCAGAGTGATTTATCTCACCGATTGCCTGAAAAAGCCGCAGACGAGGCCAAATAGAGCCAATGGTGCGGGACACACTGCAAAGACTAGGGGGCGACAGACGCTCACCGATGGCCAAGACATTGCCGACAACCGATTATCGGCCTCGTGTGTCTGGGCTTTTAGCAGCATCAGTTACATACATACCTGTATACGCGACCACATGTCGTTCACAACATGGCCACATGGCTCATAAACAGTTCCAGTCCAAACTCAAATTTCACAACAAGAAGTGTCCACAGAACTGGTGGTCAAGCTGGGGCACATACAGCATACATTTTGGGGGTAGTCATAACATGTTGGGAGTATGACTTAACATGTTCTTTTTCATCATCTATGTCTTTTTTTAAGTGCTTAAACAAGTGTGATTATAGACAGCCGTCACCCCACCAACAAGCTCCTGGCTCCCACTTCCATCCTGAATGTGCTGACAGGTGGACAAGGCCAAGGCCAGTGTGAATGCTACATGCTGCATAATGGCTCCAGGATGTGATCTTTGTTTGAAAGCTGCTTGGTAGAGCTCTTCTACCCTCCTGCTCCAGGTCCTGCCTGTATGTGTAGCTGGGAGAAAGTCGTTTGCTGTTGAAATTTGAATTTGGCCAAGAATACAGTGATCACTCACAGCTTTTCTCATGTCCTCGTGTGAGCTCTTAAACAATGTACGCACTTTGTTATTGGACATGACATGAGGTATTGCTAGGTTGCCCAGATATTTTTTCCCCAAGAAGGAAAATGCCGTTTTCTTTTCAGACCTGCACCTGTTAGGCTGCTTGCACCTCTTAATTCTGCTCCGCTTCCAGGAACATGGCTATTGCAGCATTATAGATCTGGGTGTGTCTATGATTCCCACTTGGAGCAGGCAGCGATGAAAACGGCTTCAAGCCTTCACATTCATTCCCACACGAACATTCTATCTGAGGCTGTCAGAAGGTTGCCGGAAGATTGCGTTGGGGAGGCACGGTCATTAAACTTTTAGTGCAAACACATGAGAAGAAGCCTTTCTTATGTGCACCATCTCTCATCAGAGACACACATCGCACTTTATTGCCAAGCTGGTGTTGCACAAGCAGCCAATTGGATCACGGGACGGATTGTCTGGTTCGTTCAGGTTCAGGGAGTATTGTGAGTTTTCAAAGTATCTTGAGTGTTTGTAATACTTATTGAGCTGACTTCCAGATATAACTGTGGTTTGTTACACAAAAGGCCCTTGAACAGTGGAAGTCAACCAGTTCATGTTGTCGGGGTTAGTTTATGTACACGCTTCTACTTGAAAAATGACTGAGCAAGCCGCAACAATAATCCAAATCCAAAGTGGTCAAATCAAGTTAAGAAAGCAAACATGCACAACACATCATCTGTGTCCTTTTAGCTACTCGATTAAATACACAATGCAGACGGCTGCATGGGTTTTGCTATGAACCTTCGCTGACTGTATTGTTTGCATGTGGATAGACGGACACAGAGTTTTCCAAGAAATTGCAATTTTGAGGCTGAGATTATTTTGGGAAAAAGAAAAAAAAGAGAGCAGTGTAACACTGTGTTACGTCCAGTTTGTTGCGCAGAAACAAGCCCTAAAATAAGTATAAACTACAGCTCAGATTGCAGTCCAGCAGTGGTCGTTAAGAGGGCTTCTGCTGGTGTAACGGTCTTGGAGAGGGCGGTAAAGTTCACTCCTCAGTTAGAAATACACGACTCCTTATCCAAACAAAGAGCCTGCTTTAGATTTCGCTCCATCAGTCCATCTTGTTGGCAGAGCCAGGACTTGCGGTTTGAGGATGGGAAGAGACTCGCCATGAGCTCTGTTCTTTGCTAGCAGCATAACACCTGGAACACAGGTGTCATGACCCACATCAGACGCTGTGCCCACTTCTCTCATCTTCATTAGGCTACTTCCTGTCGGGTTAGCGGTCCGTTTGACCCTTTTGACTTTGGCTCTGCCTTCAATGTCCATTATTTCCCAGCTGTTCCGTTTTTGTGGCCCTTATCTGTTTGTCACTTGTAGGTCTTGCCAGCAAGCATTTGACAGACAGTGACATAAGTGGCCAAGTTCAACTTCATCCAAACACATTTTCACACTATGATCTAGAGATGCACCGATTGATCGGCATGTGACCGGAAATTGCCGATTTTCAGCTGATCAGCCGCAACTGGTGACCTGCGCCGTTCAGTCTATATATCAGATTCTGTGTGCCGGTCGGCTCCCCCCCCTTTTTTCACGTGACATGCGCGTACCCCAAACCAACAGATACGTAAAAGATAAGCAGTGGAGGAACAACTGGCCGAGTCCCGCTCGGCTGGAGTCCAGTCTGAGCGGCTTGCTCTCCCTCTGAGCTCCTTGTCCCCGGTGAGCGGTGTGCTGCAGCATGGCCACAGCGCACCACAGCCGGCTTGGCGAGGTGAATGTGAGCAGTGATGGAGCCCTGTGTCCACTGTCCAGTATGATGACCATTCCCAACCCGTTCTCACTCTGAGCGCGTCGCATATTGACGCTTTGTCCTGTCCCTTGTGCGTCGCTTGTTACTAACATGGTACCCTTGAGCGACACATGAAACGACTTGGGCTTTCCGACTAAACTCAATGCAAACCCATGGAAGTCATCTTTGACGCTTATGGCAACTGCTCCCCTATTAGCCTAACTGCTCCACCATTAGTCAACTGCTCGCCCATTAGCGTCTGGAGGAGCTAACCTCTCCCAGACCCTAACCCTAAACCTAACCTCTCCCACCCCATGCCTAAACCTAACCTCTCCCAGACCCTAACCCTAACCCTAACCTCTCCCACCCCATGCCTAAACCTAACCTCCCCCAGACCCTAAACCTAACCTCTCCCACCTCCCACGCCTAAACCTAACCTCCCCCCAGACGCTAATGGTGAGCAGTTGACTAATGGGCGAGCAGTTAGGCTGATGGGGGAGCAGTTGCCATAAGCGTCAAAGTTGACTTCTATGGGTTTGCATTGAGTTTAGTCGGAAAGCCCAAGTCGTTTCATGGGTCGCTCAAGGGTACCATGTTAGTAACAAGTGGCGCATAAGGGACGGGACAAAGCGTCAATATGCTACGTGGTCGGAGTGAGAACGTGTTGCCATTCCCCGACCTGCTGCCAGCTGCCTTCTCCAGTCCACATCACCGCTGCTGCCTGTCAGTATTTGTTTCGTATAGGGATGTCACAATATATCGTCCCACAATATATCGCGATATCAAAACATGACAATATGTATCGTTGAGATGAAATCTCATATCGTGAGAAAAAGAAGCTGAACATGGTGGCACTGATTGCATGCTCGCTCTCCTTTTCATTGCTTTGTTTGAACAGACGAGGGATGTTATAGACACGGAGGATGAAAATGGTGAAATTACTCAAATTAGCGTGGAGGATGGATGGCCCCTCAACTTACAAATCGATTGCAAAAAAGATTGTTAAAATATCGTATCGTATCGTTATCGTGAACCCAATATCGTGTATCGTATCGTATCGTGAACTGAGTGTATCGTGACACCCCTAGTTTCGTATTGTGAATAGAATGACGAACATCATAATCAGAATCAGAAAGACTTTAATAATAAAACTAAAATAAATAAAAATAATAATAAAACACATCGGACTAATCGGTGTGCAACGTTTTCTGTGCGTGACGATTTTTTTCCGGATTAAAAAAACTCTGTGTACTCTGTGTGTAAACTTTGATATTCAGACTGAATCATCAACTCATTTCCTCTTCTACTCAAGAACAGCCAAATCCACAACTGTGGAGTGGATGTGGCTCAAAGGTCTGGAACCAGGCTATAAACTCCTTGTCCATGGATAACATTTTGATGTTCTGTTGCACCTGTTTTCCTGTGGGATATACTGTAATTATTTTTTTTATATTCATTGTATTTGCACAAAAAAAGAAAAGCTCTGTCCAGTAACCTGGAACACTTTTATTTTGAGATGTGTTTGAGTGAGATGGTCCTACCTCATGCAAATGATAAGAAATGTTACATGAATCTTAATTTTCTATTAAAGCAAAGTTACAAAAATGTTTGTGTAAGCTGTCAATTATTGTTCTTTGAAAGAAAATTGGTATCGGCAAGTCAGACTATTCGGAAATCGGAACCGGCCAAGAAAATTGCAATTGGTGCTAGGCATGGGTCGATTTCTGGTTTTGCCGTTCCAGTCTGGTGTACAAGCTTAAACCGGTTTGATTTAACGTTAACCACCCAAACCGACAATAATCTTACTGTCCCATTCCTACCTAACGCTGGTCTAACACACAGACAGACACGTGTAATGCAGACAGACAGTGAGGCTGCTGACGTACATTACCCAGCGAGAAGCTGTTCATTGGTCCCACATGCTGTTTTGTTGTGATAACATGTTCTAAACACGTTTCACCATGCGATCATAAAGTTGTTTGTGTTCGTGAAACGCATGTGTGTCTGACTCGTGTCAGCTGAGCTACAAGTAGCCACCTGCATGTTGCACATCTATCTAACGTTCTGTAATAAAATTTGTCAATGATAACGTATTCCACATCTAACGTTATGTAATAAAAGTGGCTGTTAGAACTTCTTCTGGTGGTTGGCAAACCATTTTAGAGGTGCATTATCGCCACCAAGTGGACTGGAGTCACACTACGGTCATTTATCCCTAAAGTGGGAAGCACTGCTCAAAGTGCGACACCTAGTGGCAAAATTCGGTATACCGGTTAGATTAGGTTTGGAGAGCAATTCCGAACCGGTTTTAAAATTTTCACACCGACCCATGCCTAATCGGTGCATCCCTAGTATGATCTTAGCAAGTTGGCAAGATGTTTTGGTCTCAGCTTGTGTCATCTTTCATTTGTCCGCTATATTTTTTAAATGTTGTTGCAGGCCACCAGCATCTATTCAACATGAACATATTTGCTGGGTTATTACCTTCTGTTCTGTGGGCTTTAATTGAATCAAAATGCCATACCTGTCCTCAAAAGGCATTTAGCCTACCGTATTTCTAAATAAGGCAGTTCTCTGTCTCTTTCACACACACATACACACACCCACGTGCACTCAACACTTGTGCACGCACGCACGCGCACACACACACACACACACACACACACACACACACACACACACACACACACACACACACCAAATAGCATTTCTTCTGCCCATAGCCTCCAGAGGTGTATGGAAACTTTTCTCCTAGATAAAAATCCTCCACCAAAGACCTGAGGAACATGTGAGGAACATGGCCCACTTGCTTCAAACAGCCATGAAATTGTAGCAGAGCCAGATAAGGCCTGATTAGACTTGTCGGCTTTGCTGCTTACCAGCACGTTGAGCAGCACCACCTGCATCTTTTAAACTCTCCAACTGTCTCCCCGCCCATCCCCCTCCCTGGGAAATGCTGAATGTGCACTTTCTCTCCTCACGTCTGTGACCTCTCCAAGCCCCAGTGAATGCCGTCTGCTCTCTCTATCTGCATCTCAAGCACACACACACAGCCTCTTAGACACACAAACACACACACGCACGCACACAAACGCACGCACGCACTCACGCACACACACACGCACGCACGCATACACACACATACAAACACACACGCACGCACGCATACACATGCATGCACGCGCACACACACACACGCGCACACACACACCCACACTTCTCTGTATACTTGCTTTCCCCATTCTGTCATGCACACTTGCACACATGTTTGCACAAGCACACACACACACACACACACACACGCATGCAGGCGCACACACACATACACACACGCATGCAGGCGCACACACACACACACACACACACACACACACACACACACACACACACAGAGATGCACACGCACACTTTTCTCCTCAACCTCCAAATGTGCACTTCCCTTACCCCCCTCTCCACTACTCTGTGGTTTCAACTTGAACCTGTTACATATGGCTCTCAGCGGCTGCCTTCCAACTCCAGAGCCATTTTGCGAGCGCAGTGGTAATGGCCCGGACGTCTGCAGCCAGTCAAGTTTGCCCCGTTCATGCCTGGAATTAAGCATGATGATCATTGGTTAATGAAGTTGGATTTGGACGTGAAGTTCATCATCTGCCATGTGTTAGGCTTCATGTGTTAGGCTTCATGTGTTAGGCTTCGATTTTTGAATTTATGCGAGCTGTTATTGGTTTGGTCAGGCGCGGCGTACATGCAATTACAATTCCAGAGCTCCCCTCCCTTTTTTGGACGGAGTTCATAGCCACAATGTGTTTTCCACAACAGAGATTAATCCAGAATCAACCAAATATAAATCCTTAAATATACTGTAGCGTATCAAATAAATGGTTATAAATAGTGTCCATATGCAAACAAATACAGATGTTTTAACCACCAGCATGCAGCATTGTGGACTGACGTGGCTGTTTTACATTTCGTCCTTCTCGGCATGCAAAAGCTCCAGTTTAATTAAGGGGCCAGTCAGATAATAAAACTTTCATTTCCTAAAGCTTTTTTTGATTTCTTTCCTTTTGATAACAATTTGATTGTTGACTAACACTGCGTGATTCCCTCATGCTATTAACACATGCAATGTTCTGAAGTCCAGAAATGATTAATTAGTGTGTCGGGCTTGATACAAACACACACACAGGCAATGCAGTGAAAAGATCTGACATTGGCACCCCATCACATCTAATTTGTACAACCTGGCCTTTGTGAAGAGCCCCCACCTGCTTTGGAGCTCCAATAAAGTTACCCCCTCCCCCAGCTCCACCCCTCCCCCCTACTCCACCCCCTCCTCCAGCTCCCACCAATATCCTGAACCTTTTATGCTGGCAAGCAGGTCAATCATCCCCATCTTAATCCCTCATTATGCTGAAGTTACTAAATGACTGTAGGATTTTTATTAGGTCCCTGTTGAGCTGTGCATGTCTGAACCTTTATAGGGCTGGCTGATGGCCCTCATGTAACGTCACTTTTAGGAAACAACATTGACTACGTTTACATGCACACAATATTCCACTATTATTCGGAAAATCGCAATATTCTGAATTTGATAAGGGTCATGTAAACAGCATATTCCAGTTGCATTTTCCGAATTTGCCCTTTTTCCGAATTTAGCATTTTCCGATTAAGACATCTGGGTTATTCCAGTATTTTTCGGGTTTTAGGAGGATTCTTTGATCATGTATACAGCGCATTCGGAATATGTGTCTCAATCAGGGTTTTTACAGCAGTTTGCGACGCATGTTGCCTGTTTGTGGTCAACTGATGTGTGCTAGAAAGCGCTAGAAGAGGCGATATAATCATATAATCCATCATCTCTGGCATGCGAAAAGAAAAGCAGACATTTCTGATCGGGAGGAGATGAGAAACAAAAGAGAGATATTTAAAGAGAGAGTAGTGCCCACGGAAGTCCAAAATGCTTGGGAGCGCCTGCGACGTGCGAGGTAATAACGTAATAGCGTACTTTTTATGAAAGACTTGGATGCGCAATGCCAAACTTTCCAGCAGCAAGCTCCTGAAATGGGCCAAGTGATGCTGGTAAGAATAGTGCTGCTCTGTCTCTCTCTCTCCCCGCCCTCCCTCACGTGTCGGGGAGGGCGAGCTATAGCTGCATGTAAACGGGAATATTAGTGGATTATTCATTTAGTCGGAATATTGTCATTTTCAGAATATGGGCAAAAACCGGAATATTGTGTGCATGTAAACGTAGTCATTGTCATGTAATTTACGCCATATAGCAACACATACTAGCAAGAAGTGTTTAAAAATGTGTTGAACTTCATAGATAATTACATCTACACTTCAGTAATATTTACAATAACCTGCAACTAATCTTGTATATTGATAACTTCACAACAACTCAATATAGCAACAACTATATAAACTACTGTAGAAAGGCACTTGGAGGGCGCAGACCTCTGTGAAGGCCAATAGTCCAGTCTTCTACGAATTACTTGTTCGTTAGACGGATCCAGATCCACTCCGAAATGGAAAGGGTTCTTCCTTGGCCCATGCTACTGCCTTCCACCAAGTTTCATGACAATCGGGCCAGTAGTTTTTCCGTAATCCTGCTGACAATCAAACAAACAATCAAACAAACAAATCTGCACCTAAAAGTAGGGCTGCACAATTGGCCTAAAAATAAAATCTCAGATTTTTTCTCTCAAAATTCGATTTTCGATTTGATTTTTTAATACTATACTTAGGGCTGTTCGATTTTGCCTAAAAATAAAATTGACGATTTTTTCTCTCCGTGACCGTGACATAATTATATAATTATATTAGCAGTGTCTAAGCGACCACCCGCGCTCGGAGTTATATCTGTACTAGAATAACACAAAGTCACAACAGGTATGCGGGGAACTGCGATAGCAGCAGTTAGGAGGAAATTCAGACAGACAGGGTCAGTACTGTAACGTTACAGCCAAGAAGCAGAAGCTACTCGGTGGCCTCACGTGTTGTTTTGTTGTTATGTGAACTATAAAGGCAACATTTCAGCTTCCGGTGATAACGTCTGTGTTCATGTGCGTGTGTGTGTGTTGTGGTAATCGTTATCTTGCACAGTGCAACACGCTGCTCAGTGCTCACCCTCTGTGCTTTTTGGAGGTGTTGAAATATAAATAAGTTCATTGCGCTGCTGTCTTTAGTAGCCAGTACTCACAGCCTCCAGAGAGACTTTACAGCGGGGAGAAGGGACGAGTAAGCAGCACGCGTACATGAGAGAGAGCCGCCCCGCCGTAACGTAATTACCCTAGTTAAAGTGTAAATTGATTTTACGATTTTCATTTTTTTAACATCGTCCTAATTAATTCGATTAATCAGCCCTAACTATACTTCTCTAACCATTTGTTACCCTGCACAGCTCAATTTTGTTTTTATCTTAAGTGACACAATTTATGCTTTTACTCTGAAGGCAGAACAACGCAACTTCCTGTTTTAGCTTGGCGCTGCTATGCCTAACTTCCTGGCTGTTGTTTGCTAACCTGCAGTCACTTGACACGGGTATGGGTAACTGCATAGCAGGAGGAGAAAATTTGCTGAGTCTGGTAATGTAACGTTACAGCCAGAGTAAGCTACTCGACGGTGGCCCCACGTGTTGTTTTGTTGTTAGTGTCCTAAAGGCAACATTTCACCGTCCGGTGATGTGTGTGTGTGTGTGTGTGTGTGTGTGTGTGTGTGTCCTGGCTCGTTATCTTGTGCAGCGTGCAGCAACACGCTGCTCGCATTCCTGTGCTTTTTTGGAGGTGTTGAAATAAGTTTGTTGCGCTGCTAGTAGCCACGGCCTTCAGAGAGACTTTACAGCAGACAGAAGGGACGAGATAGCAGCACACCTACATGAGAGAGAGAGCTGCTGTACCATAATTTCCATAGTTAAAGTGAAAATCGATTTGACGATTTTAATTTTCAACTAATTAACTCGAATTGCGATTCAAAATCGATTTATCGTGCAGCCCTACCTTGAAGGATAAATTAAATTTTGGACCTATAATTTGTCTCTTACATACCTGCAGTATTCGTTGTTAAATGATTAAGTATTATTTTAGTTTATTTTAGTTTAGTGTATTTTTTTCTGTATCCGTGACTGTCAAACAAAAATGTTTACACTATACGGCGACGACAAAAAGCGTGATGTACCTGCATCTCATGCTCAATGCACAGCTGTCAAGAGAATGAGATGTTGGCCTTATCTGAACATGTTTTTACACTGCATTGCCTATAATCTTAATGGAATCTTATAATACCGTTGACTGAGTCTGATAAGTGACCACAATGTCAACAATGACATCACTTGGTGCCAGCATGCTACTGTTCCATGCGGTGTGTGACGCCCACTAAACACAAAAGGATTTGATTAGAAACAGGGAGTCTCAAATCAAAGACCCTCTGATAAATTCTAGGGGTGGGGGAAAAAATCGATACACCACAGTATCGCGATATTTTGCCTGACGATATTGTATCGATATTTGGACGCCAAGTATCGATATTGCAAAAAAAAAAAAAAAAAAAAATTTGCAGGCCATGCCAGGCCACCGGGCTGCTATAAACTTTAGTTCCAAGGCCAGCAGTAAACAAACGGTAGCATATTTTCATTTTGTTTTAACAGTAACAGTTTTGTCATAACAGTAATTTACAAATTCCCCAGTTACTGAATGGACTGCACAAGATGTTTTGTGTAAGTGAAGTGAAGTTGCAAAAACTACCTAAGTACAGTAGTCCACACACACATCCAGTTAAGGTGGACTGTAAGTAAACTGTAACAAACAGTTCAGTTTGTCAGGTGCATGCAACTATGACATGACTTTATGAAAGTTGTTGGTCTGTCTACTTGACAATGTTGCTGCAATAAAATGGTTGAAGTCAGATATACAGACTGAAAAATTGTTCTTATATGAACCAGATGTTGACAAAGTTTTCCTTTGGGGACATCATTTGCAGTTGAAAAAGTAAGAAATCGCAATATATCGAAATATCTCAATATTCAATATATCGCTATATCGCAATATCGAAAATATCGCAGTATCGCAATACTATCGTATCGTGACTCAAGTATCGTTTCAGTATCGTATCGTGGGCATCTGGTGATTCCCACCCCTAATAAATTCCCTCATGTATTGTGTTCATGAAATGTAACCTAAACAGTGAAGTACAGGCCTGGATACTGACCTTATCTCCCTACTCCAGTCTTAGTCAAATTTTTATTCAACTATAAATGTCCCATGACTTTATCTGTGCAATCACTTACTCCAGTGGGACTTACCTGTCTTTCCATGACACCACTGGCTATTTGCCTACATGTGTACAGTACAGTAGGGCACTACTGTCGACTATCCCCAAACCGTTGTCAAATAGTCACAGGAGTAACTGTATCCTGGGGGTCAAATAAACACTCTCCTTTTAAAACTGAGGCAAAAGACATTTGAATTGGGAGACCAGCCTGAGCGGCTCCTGTCGCGGCAGCTTATAGCCTGGATTATGCTTGACGCTTTGGCCGGCCGCACGGAAATGAGAGACACGGAATCCGACGAGGAAACGTGTGGAGCTTGTATACTCTGTGTGGGTTTCTGCAGGCGGAATTGAGCGCGAGTCTTGAAAACTCCACTTTGTCCGCCCGTCCGCGTCCGCTTAGTTACAAATTTCGGCGTGCGCACGGCCGCTCGAAAACCGTCCGCACGGAGCCTTGCGGAGGGGCGTGTCTGCTGATTTTACGTCACTTTTCCGCGCGGACACTCGCGTTCCTCGCTGATGCGGAAAGCATAATGAGACCTTAAGGGTGCACAGGCCTCCAGGTCAATCCTCTCCATCAAATCGAAGAGGGGCACCCTGCTGACTAACCCCAAAGAGATCAATGACCATCTCAGGGAGTTTTACAGTGAACTCATCATCACTGATGGCATCATCACTGATGCCACTGATGGCAGCCTCAGCTTTTAGGCAAATCAGCCTTAGGGCAATTAATGACATCACTGATGACATCATCACTGGGACTTTGTGTGTGTGAGAGAGAGAGAGAGAGAGTGAATTTATGACATCACTGATGATGTCATCAGTAGGACAGACAAACAAACCAACGGGGCCCTAGCTCCCTTAGGCATCTCGCGAGCTACGTGCGCTCGATTCCTAGGCTCGGCTGCTGTGTGGTCTTGCCTGCCCTATTGGCGTGCACACAATGTCTCCCTCTCTCTCTCCCTCAGTCTCTCCTTTCTCTCCCTCTCCCTCAGACTCTCCCCCCTCTCTCTCCCTCCTTTCTCTCCCTCTCCTCCTCTCCCTCAGTCTCTCTCGTGAGCCTCCTGTCTCTCTCATGAGCCTCAGACTGATGACATCACTGATGACATCATCACTGATTACATCACTGATGACATCAGTGTGTGTGTCTGTCTCTTGTGTGTATGCATCTGTGGCTGTACACGTCGGAAGCGAATTTCTGAAAAGTCGACCGTGGTTCGAAAAAATAAACGCCGCAATAACACTCACCGAAACTTTGCCGTTGGTATGCACGGTTGCATTGACTGATATAGGTTCGGAAAATATTATTGACGTGCGAATTAATCGCATGAAAAAAACGCTCCCGATGTGTAAGGACCTTAAAGTCGAGGTGAACCCAAAAATTACTTTTATTTTATTTTAGTTAAAATACCTGGGTATGCAGTGCACCTATTTAATAATGTAGGCCAAAAAAATTCACACTTTTCACACTTTTTCACATTAAAAGTTCATTTTTCAAGATTTCATTCATAACAGTAATCTACAGTTTGCTGACGTCACCTAGTACTATCAAATTTCTACCCCATTTCAACCAATCATATCACGACATGGCAGCTGTCAATCAAATCTTCATTTCAGGATAATTTTCTCTTCCAAATTAAGGGGAAAATGGCGCCTAGTGCCTGTCATCTGGCAGAACTTCTAGCCCATAAACTAACTATTAACTTGACCAATTATGCAAACTGAATCAAACGGTAATCTCTAAGAATGCAAAGAAATGTAACTGGCTCGTTAAAACTCACATTCCAGGAATATTATTTACATTTATAGCGATAATGGCGCGCGCCTCCGAGAGCGTGGTTGTCAGGGGTCGCCCGTCGGAGATTCCAGGCCGACGGGCTGCACACTCCGCTCGGCAACACGAAAGCAGCTGGCTGCCTGCAGGTCGCTGAGCTCCACTCAGCCACTAACCTCGCGTCAGCAGGCTCTTCCCGAGGGGAGCGCCACAACTAGGGCTGGGTATCGTTCAAAATTTTTCGATATCGATACCTTTTCGATACTTGGATTTCGATACCGGTTCCTGAACGATACTTTTTTCTATACCAATTTTTAGAAAAATCCATTTTAACAAAAATAAAACTGCATTACACATTGAAATTATTTTACAAATCTTTAGTTTTCCCCCCCAAGTTTTACAGCAGAAAAAAATAAAACCTACTGTATTTAACATAACTTTAAGTTGTCTAAACTTATTGCCGTCCCTACAAAAAATATTGGAGTACTACAAAGGAAAGACATGTAAAACAAATAAATTAGTACAATAGTTTTCAGTGCAAAACGGAGAGTTGCAAATCAGTGTTTAATGCTCACTGATGCAACAGAACGCTATTCTTGTCCAAACTGATGAGACGGCTCCACTTCATGCATGGAAGACAATAGTTGAGCATTGACTAGCCTATCAATAATGGCACAAAGTGAATCCCATTTATATTCAACAAACTATCATGACATCAGCGTTTGTTAACGAGTTGCTAAAAATACATAATGGGCAATAACTGCCTGCTTGCACATAACGTTAACGCTAATTAATGAAACATCTAGCTAGCGTTGCAGATCAGTGTTTAATGCTCACTGCTGCAACAGAACGTCATTCTTGTCAAATCTCACGAGACAGCTCGACTTCATGCATTCACTGACTAGCCTATCAATATAAATGAATCGCATTTACATTCAACAAACTATCATGACATCAGCGTTTGTTAACGAGTTGCTAAAAATACACAATGCCCGCTTGCGCATAACGTTATGGCGCCAATTAATTAAACGATCTAATGCTAGCTACAACTCACAGCCAGATGCATGTATTTGTCAGACTGAGGGATCTGATAACCGCTAACATCAACAACAACTTGCGGTAAGCTGACCCACCTCTCGATTATTTCTCTTGTCTGTGGAAACCAGTCCTTGTTGTTTCTGTTTCTTTCCCTGCTTTTCATCATCTTCGCCATATGGTACTCCAGGTTAGGACTAGCTTGAGTGGCTAACTTCTTGTATACTATATCCGCCCCGCACGCCTGGCTCACAACAAACACACACCGGCTAAAGTGGGCGTAACGTTTCCTGCATGCCTCTACATGACAGCCAATCACCAGCCATATTAGAGCGCGGTGTGCAAGCATGTCGCATGCTTATAGGCTCAATGACGCTGTTTTGTTTTGGTATCGAAAATTGGTATCGTTTGACAAGGGAGGTTTCGATACCCCTTAGTATCGATGCTTTCATTTCGGTGCCAAGTATCGAAACTCCATACCCAGCCCTAGCCACAACACGCTGAATCCCACTCGATTTGGAGGCGGAACACACCAGGATTGGCCAAAGCCCAATCCATTCCCCAGAATTGTCAAATAAAATCATCGACATGATACTATGACCCGCCTCTCAACCTGTCATCTCAGACAAATTATGTTTTCAGTCTGAAACGGACTCAGACGCACGCGACGAACGGGTTCAGTTCGACTTTAAGGGCTAATGTTCACCAACTCTGGAACAAATGCGGTACGGCTGCTCATGTAATCTGTCAGACGCATGCGGGACCCGAACAGACCCACACTCATGTAATCTGTCAGATGCATGCGGGATCCCACAATAGAACAGGTGCCCATTTTTTCTGTACCGCATGTATTGCCCATCTATTAACATGGGCGAGAGTCTTATCTGGCCGCTTTACCGGATCCACAACGCAGCCGTAACGCATCTGGTGTACATTGGGTGTAACTCTTGACTTGGCAATATCTGCAGGCTCTCCTTGCCTCCGCTGAGAGCTGGAGTACCCTTCGTTAGTTAGTATGACACTTAACCCATAGGCGATTCTAGGCTTTCCAACCAGGGGGTGCACCATCACCAGCCCTGGTTTAATGCACGGACTTACCAGGGCTAAGCCCCGGGCCCAGGACGTGAAGGGGCCTGAGGCTTGGAGGGGGGAGGGGGGAATAAATAAAATAAACGTTTGTTGATGTGCATTTGTGTGTGTGTGCGTGCGTGTTATGAGAGGAAGGAGAAGTGGAATTATGCTAAGGTATGGCACAACTCAACAAAATTGACTATTGCACAGCTGATTTCACAAATGTTTTCCATGAACCCCAACCCCGCTTGCGTACCTTGCCATGCCGTGGCTTTTCCTGAAATGACACCACTGCATGATGGACAGACAATAGGCTCATTTCACAGCAACCTTTTGACGTGTTAAGCAAGGGCGCGGGAAGGTAGGTGCTTGCCCTGGTGGCAAGAGATGGAATTGTCTGAATTGTTGTATTTGGCCTTGTTACTTTCTAACGTTCTGGTCAAAGCCTTCTGACCGTAGTCAGACGGCCCAGGGAATGTTGACAGATCATCATTTCTTCATACAGCAACGAAGCTTGAAACGTTTGCATTGAGGGTGTGTTGTTTTATTACCTCTCCGACAGTAACAGCATCTTTGTTTACACTCACGTTACAGTATGTCTGACTCTCTCATTTCACGTCTTTTCCGTGTCAAGCTAGCCAGTCTTAACACACCACTTCCTGTTCTAGCAGAAATTTCTAAGTAAAATGCCTTTGGCGGTTCTTTTAACCATATATAATACCAAAGCGAAAATAATTACTACAGTGACATGCTAGACATGTAACAGCTGTCCTGTGTTTATAACCAACAATTTGCATTAAAAAAACAGTTTGTGCTTCCCAGCTCTAATTTTATTTCATACGCTCTCTCTTCAAAAGTGTTTGATTTTCATCATAATCTGGTTTTCCATAATAATAATAATACGTTCAGTTTATGCCTGTGTTGCTGCCTGCGTTTACCACTTCAAAAGGGTTGCTGTGAAATGGGTCCATAGTTGACGTGTTGATTTTTTTCATATCGTATTATATGTGATTATGATAACTCTCTTATGATAACTCTTAAGTAATACACTCTAAAATAAAGATGCGTCGTGTGTGTGTGTGTGTTTTCTGTGTAAGCAGCGAGCTGACGGGGGGGGGGCTTAAAAAAATTCCTAGCACCAGGGACCATGTTACTATTAATCCGGCCTTGACCATCACGGTCCAAAGTGAACCCCGATTGGGGGGTTTCCAGGGCCTTGGACAAAGAAATTTTGTACATTTGAAAGTAAAATGCATTAATCTGGTGCACTCTGAGAGCAAAATGAAGAGGCTAGTAGATGTATGAAGAACTACACACATGACATTAATATCCTCTTCACTATGCTGTGGCTTTACAATGATGAAAAAATATGAGTGAATTGATTTGAGAGGTCAAGTACAGATTTATTTTATTCAGAAACACAATGAATCGAGAAATTGCATTGAATAATGTTGAATACAATGAAATATAGAAATCTACGACACAATATATATATATATATATATATATATATATATATATATATAAGATTCGATTTTGTTTAAATCGTTTACTTGTAGAATTGTTTCCCCCCCCCATCTGGCCACAAGGGGGTGCACGTGCATCCAGTGCACCAACGTAAAATCGCCAGTGACTTAACCTACAGAAGCTGCTCAGTGTCCACCACGACAAGAACGCAATGGCAAATATAAAGCAAGACATTGTTGAAAAAGATTCAAGTGTGCTCAGTCAACCTTCCCACGATAAATAAAGGCTCCAAGAGAGAAAGAGAGAGCAACAGTAACTTTATTTATGGAGTCCTACAGAAAAAAAAGAGTTGTACAAATGTATCATCAGGGAGCTCCACTCTTAACATCATACTGGCGTCATCAAAGAAAGTAAGCCGCCAGTATTTGGTGCTACTATGTTGATTCACAGCAGCCTACCATGTGACATCAGAGAAAATGACTCACAAGACAATTAGGCACGCACTAATCGAATTGCCAACTAATCACAAGCTGCACTGGGTGTGTCTAAAGTGGTTCAGTGCTAATTGTTTCACACAGCTGTTGTAATTGTTTCGTGCAACTTTTGCACGATTGAGGAAAACCGGTTGTCCTCGCCAAACTAAGTATGATCAGAGATTAAGTGGTCATTCCGTTCAATTCTGTAATGCCCGTCTTTAACAGATGCAGCGGTGTCAACTTCTAACAATGATGTCAGTCTCTTATGGCAGACTTTCATTCAAAAAGTCTTTAAGGGAGATCTACTGATCTACTGCTGCTCACCCGGCCGACGATTTGTAGGGTGCCGGAGTATAAGACCTTCATCAGAGCATGTGAACAGTCTTTGAAATGCAGCACTCATTATATGAACCAACCTGGCTGTAAAGGAGAAAGCCAGGCAGATCCAAAATGTCAGTACGGTGAATAATGATATACATGTAGTGAAGAGATACGGTCAAACAACATCAGGTAAGTCATTTGGTTTCTGTAGAAAAGTCAATGGGGGAAAATGTATCATGGATTTACAACCTGCTGGACAAACCCACTGCTTTGTGGGCCCAAAGGAACATTTGAGAGGTGGCATTCTGCGTTCCAGGCTGATACTGTGTGTGGACTGCACATGTCCCTGTTACAGGCTGATATTGTGTGTGGACTGCTCATGTCCCTGCCAGGCTGATATTGTGTGTGGACTGCTCATGTCCCTGCCAGGCTGATATTATGTGTGGACTGCACATGTCCCTGTTACAGGCTGATATTGTGTGTGGACTGCACATGTCCCTGCCAGGCTGATATTGTGTGTGGACTGCACATGTCCCTGTTACAGGCTGATATTGTGTGTGGACTGCTCATGTCCCTGCCAGGCTGATATTATGTGTGGACTGCACATGTCCCTGTTACAGGCTGATATTGTGTGTGGACTGCACATGTCCCTGCCAGGCTGATATTGTGTGTGGACTGCACATGTCCCTGCCAGGCTGATATTGTGTGTGGACTGCTCATGTCCCTGCCAGGCTGATATTATGTGTGGACTGCACATGTCCCTGTTCCAGGCTGATATTGTGTGTGGACTGCACATGTCCCTGCCAGGCTGATATTGTGTGTGGACTGCACATGTCCCTGTTACAGGCTGATACTGTGTGTGGACTGCACATGTCCCTGTTACAGGCTGATACTGTGTGTGGACTGCACATGTCCCTGTTACAGGCTGATATTATGTGTGGACTGCACATGTCCCTGTTACAGGCTGATATTATGTGTGGACTGCACATGTCCCTGCCAGGCTGATACTGTGTGTGGACTGCTCATGTCCCTGCCAGGCTGATACTGTGTGTGGACTGCTCATGTCCCTGCCAGGCTGATATTATGTGCGGACTGCACATGTCCCTGTTCCAGGCTGATACTGTGTGTGGACTGCACATGTCCCTGTTACAGGCTGATATTATTGTGTGGACTGCACATGTCCCTGTTCCAGGCTGATACTGTGTGTGGACTGCACATGTCCCTGTTACAGGCTGATATTATGTGTGGACTGCACATGTCCCTGTTCCAGGCTGATATTGTGTGTGGACTGCACATGTCCCTGGCAGGCTGATATTGTGTGTGGACTGCACATGTCCCTGGCAGGCTGATATTGTGTGTGGACTGCACATGTCCCTGCTCCAGGCTGATACTGTGTGTGGACTGCACATGTCCCTGCCAGGCTGATTTTGTGTGTGGACTGCACATGTCCCTGCCAGGCTGATATTGTGTGTGGACTGCACATGTCCCTGCTCCAGGATGATACTGTGTGTGGACTGCACATGTCCCTGCCAGGCTGATATTGTGTGTGGACTGCTCATGTCCCTGCTCCAGGCTGATATTGTGTGTGGACTGCACATGTCCCTGCTCCAGGATGATACTGTGTGTGGACTGCTCATGTCCCTGCTCCAGGCTGATATTGTGTGTGGACTGCACATGTCCCTGCTCCAGGCTGATATTGTGTGTGGACTGCACATGTCCCTGTTCCAGGCTGATATTGTGTGTGGACTGCTCATGTCCTTGCTCCAGGCTGATATTGTGTGTGGACTGCACATGCCCCTGCTCCAGGCTGATATTGTGTGTGGACTGCACATGTCCCTGCCACGCTGATATTGTGTGTGGACTGCACATGTCCCAGCCAGGCTGATACTGTGTGTGGACTGCACATGTCCCTGCCAGGCTGATACTGTGTGTGGACTGCACATGTCCCTGTTCCAGGCTGATATTGTGTGTGGACTGCACATGTCCCTGCCAGGCTGATATTGTGTGTGGACTGTACATGTCCCTGTTCCAGGCTGATATTGTGTGTGGACTGCTCATGTCCCTGCTCCAGGCTGATATTGTGTGTGGACTGCACATGTCCCTGCTCCAGGCTGATATTGTGTGTGGACTGCACATGTCCCTGCTCCAGGCTGATATTGTGTGTGGACTGCACATGTCCCTGCTCCAGGCTGATATTGTGTGTGGACTGCACATGTCCCTGCTACAGGATGATACTGTGTGTGGACTGCACATGTCCCTGCCAGAGCTCCCCCTCGTCCAAGGGCAGCACAATGCCACATTGCAAGGCAAAGCCCCAGAAAATGATGTCATCCACTAAGAACCTAATCCATGAGCAGGATGTTGAAGGATCTCCTCCTCCTTCCTTCTCAATAGAATGAAAAAGAACAAAGGCCACATCACCGAGACCCCGACATCACCGAGACCCCGACATCACCGAGACCCCGACACGCAACTTGAAGCAAAAGAGAGATTAGGATTTTCCTCTGAACAGAGTGAAGTTAATCAAATGAACTGCTTTGAGAATCCCCGTCGCAAACAAGGGAACCACCAGGGACAAGTAAGGACTGCCCTCCCGTTCATATGTGCAAGTTTGCGCAAACAATATGAGGTTATTGCCCAGAAAGCGGATTCTTCATCTTGTCTGTCATAAGAAATACTCTGCAACGGTGCAGTGTTGATGTTGGGGTGGGGGCTCGGTCACCCCACAGGCAAGCAGTGTAGAGATGAAAAGGTGAGATCATGGTGCAGACAGACAAGCCGCTGTAGGGCTTGGCTTTTATGGAAGAATTGGGGGTTTTGCAGCCCGACGTCTTGTTCAAACCCTCCCGCAAGATGCTGCAAGAATACAACTGCCAGAGTAGTAGGGCGAGGAACAGGCCGGGGTCAAACAGCATTTTCAAATAATTTCTAGTGTTTATTTTAACCTGATGGGTGGATGGGAGAATAGGGTGCCAGAAAGTTTAGGAGCACATAAATAATAATCATATGCGTATCGTTTTCAGTGCCTGACATTATCTGAATTCATCTGTTGGTGTAAACCCCACCCATTCCAAACTCTAAACAGGTTAAAACATTACTCTTCCTAAACTCCCCATGGGGATGGTTAAGGCGTCATCTTATCTTCTTTGCAGCTACGACAGTGTTTGACCCCGGCCTGAAGAGGAACATGTTCCCATCGCCTGGCGTGGTTTTGATGTCTCACACTTGACATGTGTAATGCTCATTTCAGATGGCTTATTCGCTGCAGATGGGGCACAGTATCGTCCAGCGGCTTCCTGTCTGTGTCAGGAAGGTGAAAAGGCTGAGTATCCACGAGGGCGAGGCTAAGATAACAAAGCTATCAGTCCACAGTAGGAATGATTAATGGTGGGATGCATGTCGGTGACGACGCGCACGCACGCCACGCACGCACACACGCACGCACACACGCACGCACGCACACACACACACACACATACACGCACGCACACACACACACATACACACATGCACGCACACGCGCACACACACGCACGCACACACACACACACACACACACACACACACATACGCCTAAAAGCTACCATCATATACAGTACATTCTCAGAAGTACAGTGAATGAGTATAAGAAAGAAGTCTTGTTTCGCGTTTGAGGATAAGAGTCACAATAGATCTGATACAAACAAATGAGTAAAATGTACTTATTAGGTCTTATTGATAACATTTTATATAGACAATATAGACAATAGATCATTTTGAAAAAAAGAATGCATCCGCTGAGAAAGGTGCAGAATAAAAGTATCGCTTTTCATAAAAAACAAACTAACTCCTCCACACGCTATGTCCCGCTTCTCTCCCCTGTATCACTGGGAATATGGCATGATAAGGAATCACATCACCTGCAGTCATTTCAGCTCCACGTTAAACTGTAAGACATACTTTAATGTTGTATACGTCTAACTGCTGCATATACTCCTTGGAATTTTAAACTCTTATTAACACATTGAGTGCCACAGCGCTTCAGTAAAATTGTCTGCAGCCTGTGCCAGATTCACTTCCATTCAGTTGAAAACAGCTATAGAATTTTTTCTATTAGGGCTATATTGACGGGGTTGTACTTTAAAGGAGAACTTACCTCCAAAACACTTTTTTTCAGCTTTTAACCAATATATATGACTTTGGGGGTGATGTGTGAAGAATTCTGGTCAGAATTTCCACATTTGACACCAAACTGTTGCCATTTTACCATTTGTATCATTTTTCAGCAGCATATCTGGCATAAGCGCCCTCTAAGGGTCAAAGACTGCTTTTTTTTGTGCCCTCAAATGAATGGGATATTTGGTACAACCTGACGTCACGGTGGGTTTAGCGCGTGCATCTGGTGCATCTCCAAAGCCTATACAACTAGGCAAGATGGAAAAACCTTACTTAGTATCAGGCTCCAGAGGGCTCTAACTGAAGTAAAAAAAAATCTGTTTGCTCTTAAAATACTGAACCAAACGTCGTCAAAGTTGGCACATGTCTTAATTATAGTTAGTTTCCCGCTGAATGTGTCATTACTTTATTGATATCTTACCTGGATAAGCTCGAATGATGATGTTTATATTATCAGTCCGAGTTGCAAGCACTACTGTCTCCAGCCCAGGCAGGCGAGAGTCGTACTGTTACATGGACGAGCCCCAAGCTCCGCGGGCGCGCGCAGCAGGCCAGCAGCAGCTGGGCTCTCTGTGCTCTGAGAGCAGCAGAGAGAGCAGTCTGATATTTCCGCAAACAAATATGGTCGCAGTTTAGCGCACATGTAAAATATAACGCTATACTACGACGTGACAACGTGACAAAGCTTCTCTAAACACATCGGCTACTATCATATTTCCCTGCATCCCTCCTACTGAGATTATATCGGTAATGATTTTGGACAGACTGAATGCGCGGAGGAGAGATCTGCAGCTCTGCCCTGAGTAGCCCTGAGAGACACTCGCCTCGCTCCGACTACTGTGCCCGTCTGTGAAAAGCGTCCTGTCCAGTCGCACCTTCGCAAACAGATGCGGGATTCCCTCAATCCTGTACCCAATCTCAGACTGTATTCTCTAAATCGCACACCAGCTATTTCTGTCTACGTGGAGAAATCTTGCATTGTGTTACCCCAGAGCGAGAGGTTTGTCCTCACTGTGTGCTGTGTGCTGCGAGCAGCGAGGCTCTTAACGTAAGTTTAGACAAGCCACATGCAAGCCACGCACACACACATGGGACAAAATGGGACAAAAATAATTAAATTTCTAGTTCGCCACTGAATGGCCAAATTGATATAACTATCAACCATTTCAGGATTTTCTGTTTCCATACAGGCCACCAGCGTTGGCTAGTTGATGATATTTATAAAGATATCGCCCCTCTCAAATAAATTATTTTTGAGGCAGTCGGCAAACTGTAATGGCGTCGATTTCCGAAAAAAAATCTTGACTTAACACAGCCAAAGAGTCTAGTATAGACAAGAGTATATGTCATTTCTTGGTTTTTTCAATAGGTATTTTCAAATCACTGTTCTAATACATATCTAGGGGGTAAGTCCTCCTTTAATGAAACATTGAACACTCCTGCTTCTTCCAAAGAAGAAATTTTGTTTCTAGACAGTTCCATTATGAAATGACAGCCTCTGAAAAAAGTGCACTTTCAAGGGTTTTCTGTCGTTTTTTTTTACTTTCCAAGATATAGTCACTTTTATGAATACCTTTTGCACTCTAATTTCGAGCACATTCACTGACTCTGGCTGGTGTTTTCTGATGTGGTGGCGTGGTGCGGTTTCTGTGCAGCCTGCGTGCCCCCCCCCCCCCCCCCTCTCCCCCCCCCCCTCTCCCCCGCCCCCCCTTCTCCACCTCTGAGCTGTGGCTCCTCCCCACACGCACAGAGTTTGTTTTCTCGACTCCGTTTTTGCCCCGGACGGATCCCAGCGCGCATCAAGGAAATGCAAAACGCGACTGAACGAAAAGGCTTGGCCGTTCGGCTTCGGATGCTGGCTTTCTGGCAGGGAATCGTGTGTGGAGATAGATAGAAGCATAAGAGCTCAGTTGTGAGCGCGGATGCAGCCGAGCCCACTCTCCGCTGCAGACAGAGCAATATATACGGCTCTGGCTGAAGCATGTATCGGTTTCCCCTTCGATCACGTCTTTCCCTGCTTTCTCCTGCACAAAGTAAAGGATCTGAGGTGGGTGGCGCAGCTTCCGTGACGATGTTTAAGGTGGCGCCGTGTGATCCCTTGAAGGGATTCATGCTCACTGGCTGGGTACGACCTTAAACAGCAGAATTATGGAATAATATGAATTATGATTTTAGGACGTCCACAGACGTCCTTGGCACTCCTCGTTACTTTTTTTTAGGACGTGCACAGACGTCCTTGGCACTCAATGTGTTAACTCATTGAGTGCCAATGACGACTATAGTCGTCAATTCAAATAGTAACGTTGAGTGCCAATGACGACTAAAGTCGTCAATTGCGTTTTTTGACGGTGGGACGTGGATCAAAGCCAGATGCATCTCCTGTGAAAGTATGGTGGATGTTGAATGTGTAAAAGCTATTTTACGGACCCATTAGGTGGCGACAGTGCTCTCCAGATTAGAGAAAGGTGAGGAAAAAAACAGAGAAGCAGCCGTGGGGACACGGAAACCGCATCGGTATGCATCGATATGCATGAAGCATAACGTTAGCTGTGCCTGCAGCAGCCAATCTGCTGCCACAATTGAGCCCCTCCGTCTCCGCTGCGATAGCCCGTCCACATGATTAGTTGTGGAGTTGTTATTATTCTCAGTTGGAAGCGCTGGGAGCCGGTGACAAATACACGCGGAACGCTGTGAAAAAGCTGGGTTTTCAGTGCAGAGCAAACGCAGCACAGAGCCACCAGAGACACACCCACGGAGGAGGGGTTTGCAGTCGAGGGGGGTGGGGCACGCAGGGCAGCATACAACACCGACCCAGACAGACCCAGACAGCAGGCTCGATGGACAGATTGGTTGGCAAACACAAGCTAGAATATCTGATGCCCACCAGCAGTAAATCAAGACCAGCAAGAAAGTGTAGGGTCTGCGCAGCAGGGGCCAGCGCTGCTGGTTGCAGCTAAAAAATATTATTTTGCCAAACAAAATTCCTTTGTTTTCGCTCTTTTATTGAAGGAAATTATTTTTGAGGTGTCACTACATCAGAAAATATTAGCTTCAGAGTCAGTGATGTGCTTGAAATGTTTCATTTCACAAAAGGCTGATTATCTCAGCTTCTAGTCTGAAACGTCTGTTTTTGCTGATCAACCTATCTTCTCCGGCTGATAACTAAAGAACGGAAAATGATATCAATAAACTTTTTTTTGCTGATGATACAATAGACTCTCATCGTTCTTTGGGCGTGTTAGGTCTTTACATAGTAATATCACACAATATTCTGTGGGCCTCGAGAAATAACTGAAAACGCTCTGAAACTCTGGCACTGGGAGCGTCCGTTCTCCAAAAGTGGCTGGCACTCAATGAGTTAAGAGGATGTGTCGACAGGGAACGTGCTTTTGAGAAGCCAGCGCCTTTCTGCAATTCATTCTCTATGGTAAGGATGCGCTAGGAGCGCTCCTGTTTCAAGGACAGCACCTGACGTTTACGCGCTCTTGGTGGCTAGTGTTTTTTGGCACTCTTTGGCGCGCTGGGCGTCTCAAGCTGAAAAAAGTAAAAAAAAAAAAAAAAAAAATCCCTCTGAAATGTAGTGGAGTAAAAGTATAAAGTCAGTAAAGTGTCAGTGCCTACTTGAGTACATTTTCACCTCTGCACGCACACACACGCGCACACACACACACACACACACACACACACACACACACACACACACACACACACACACACACACACACACACACCCACACAGTAGAAACACAAGTGGAACATGCATAAAAGTTTTTTTCCTCTCTTTTTGTTAGCAACTCTCAAGTTGTTCAGTATACAGTACCTGTATGGAAATTCATGCGGGATGAATTTTCTGTGTGACATATCCCAAAACATCTTTATTAAACGTCTTGGTGTGGCGACGTCCACTTTTAGAGCATGCATGTTTACCCACACATTCTTTTTGGGAGTGCTTCGAGTGTGTGCGGTTGCATGTGCTCTATATGTGAGTGAGTGTGTGTGTGTGTGTGTGTGTGTGTGTGTGTATGAGGGTTTAAGTGTCTCAATCTGTACGTGTTTGTGCGTTTGCGCATGTAAAGATAGACGGTAGGTAAATTAGAGATGATGTGGACGTTTTGTGGGCTTGTGGGGTTAACCTCTGATTAATTGCACAGCTCCAGTCGGTTGTGGTGAGAGCACGCTACTGTAATTTTGCAGCTGCTTGATTTCAGCGTATGATACATGCAATCCAATTGGCCTTCTGACCGCATACCAAGGCACTTAAAATAGTCTTCTCTTCTCAGGACTCTTTGCTGTCAACAAAACAATATGGTGAGTTATTAATAATGTGTTTTCTTCCGAATTTGACGCATGTCCTAGCGCTATAAAAAGAGCGCTCTACCCCAGAGGTTGTTGTGCTCTCCTGTTGTTTTACTTTGACTTTTTCATGTTTTTCCCTGTTGCACGTTGAGACTTGGCTGCTTTTTATATACTTATGGCAAAGTATCGATAACTCAAGTCAGCCAATAGGCCATAACCCTGAGTCAGAAGCCTGGATGTACCGGCCCTCATTCATTCCTTTCTCTTATTTTCATACTGTCAGCATTTCAGCAGACCTGTCTATACTCCCGTCCTGTGTCTGGTTGCATAAAATGGCGCAGGTTTCTGCCATAGGCGTCTCACTCCAGGAAATTAATCCCTTCCTGTAAGGATTTATTTTGTTACCTAACTTAAAGCAACCGACACACAAAACATCATTGTCGTTGAATTTTTCATGACTTTATTCTCAAATAGATGCAACGGCATAACTTTGTCCCAGTCCAGACTCACCGCTGGTCGGACTCACTGCTAGTTTTGGGTGAACTCGAGCTGTATTTTTTTTTTATTCTGTGGCCCCACGGGTCAATGAGGTCTCCAAACTAACGTTAGTGAAAGACTGAAGTGTTTTTAATTAATGAGATATGAAAGTATGTTTTAGACTTTTTAGACAATTTTATCTTTATCTCAGTTGTTCCCCGCTCCCGTTTGTTCCGCTCCATACGTGATGCAGGCGTTGTCTACCTGGACGTTATTGTAAACAACATTGTGATTCGGTCTATATATCAATATTATATTGGTATTGTGAGATTATATTGCCTTAGATTTTGGACATCTCAATATCGTGATATGGCAAAAGAGTTGTCTTTTCCTAGTTTTAAGGCTACATTACATTAAAGTGATGTCATTTTCTGAACTTCAGACTGTTCTAGACTGTTCTAGCTGTTCTATTACATGTATTTGTCTTTACCCATTTGGTCATTATATCCACATTTACTGATGATTATCAAAAATCTCATTGTGTAACTATTTTGTGAAAGCACCAATAGTCATTCCTACAATATTGTTGCAATATTGATATCAAAGTATTTGGTAAAAAAACAAAACAGTACTGTTATATTTGATTTTGTCCATATCGCCCAGCCCTAGTCGTGCATGTGTGATACAAAAATATATTTCCCTCAGTCCAGAAATGTATGATGACCAGAATGTCACGAAGGCAGCTTTCTGCGCCTCATTCAAGGGATAAAGCCTCCATAAGGTTTTGATACTCGGCTCCTGGACTTGTCCTCTTAAATGACTTGAGAGATAATTGGAAGTGAACCGGTGGGCAGAGAGCCATGCAGGCATGGAGACAGGCCGTCAGGGAGGAGGACAGAGAGCCATGCAGGCATGGAGACAGGCAGTCAGGGAGGAGGACAGAGGCTGGAGAGAGGCCAGGGATCTGGGGCCGCCACACGGCAGCAGCAGCCCCATGACGTGGCAAAGAAAAGCCCTCCGTGCTAAGAGGTGCACACTGATGGAAACCTCAGGCGGGTCTCCCCCCCCCCCCTCCCTCCATCTGTGTAAGCCTTCACACACTTCAACACACAGCTTCCCTCACATGTGCTCTCACTAATGGAGGCACGCAGTTATCCTGGATTATGCAGAGTGTTTTAATATTGAACAATCTGTGCAAAAGGTATTTCCTTTTTGAATGAAGTACTTGGTGCATCTGCGTAGTGCAGCAGTAGATTCCCTGCCGACCAACATGAGGGTCACAGGTTCAAGCCGGCTTGGTCAGACATTCCTACAGACACAATTGGCCATGTCTGCGGGTGGCAAGCCGGTTGGGGTATGAGTCCTGGTCGCTGGATTTAGCGCCTCCTCTGGTCGGTCATTGCACCTGTTCGGGGGGAGGGGAACTGGGGGCGTGATCCTCCCACTCGCTACGTCCTGCCGGTGAAACTCTTCCCTGTCAGGTGAAAAGAAGCGGCTGGCGACTACACATGTATCGGAGGAAGCATGTGCTCGTCTACAGCTCTCACCAGATCAGCAGAGGGGGTGGAGCAACGACCGGGACAGCGGGAGAATTAGCCAAGTACAACTGGTGAGAAAATAAGGGGCGGGAATGGGGGGGGAGATCCTTAAAAACTTGAATAAAAAATGTAAAAAAGTGTCCCACTGTAATTTCTTCAGTTAATCTCCCATAGTGACCATAGTGATACCAATCCAATGGGTGTATCAGGCTCAGTTTGAACAGTAGTGAAGTGACCTGGTATCATATCAAACTAGATGTAAAGCATTCATTGGTACCAATCACGTCATGCTAGCTTGTCCGGGAAGGGGGTTAAATAACGCTCCAAATTTAGGCAAAATGTTGTCCATGGAAAACCTATTTTCAAATGGCTTCCCTTGACTTCTCACCTCAAGATATCTGAATGAAAATGAGTTGTATGGGTACCCGCGGGTCTCCCCTTTACAGATAGGGTAGCATGAGCATTTTTAGAACAAGGCAGCATCAATTGCCAAAACAATGGATGGAGTTTCGACGGACCTGACCGATGCGATTCTGGGCCTAATGTTGGCACGCATGTATATAGGCCCAACCTATCTGTCACAACCTCCATATTTTCTCTCATAATAGAGCTTAGTCCCTCTCTGCAAGCCGGAGTATGGGGCATTTTCCCCTTATTTCCCTGTTGTGACACTTGAATCTCCCGTAGCGTTTAGGGGTCACTAGGTGAGGGAATTGATTTCATGCTATCTCATGTGATGATAACAACCATTCAGAGATTAGGCCATTTGAAAAGGGGGCCATGCCACAGCTTGTCCTCAGTGAGACATCGTGGATCTGTTTAACAATTTCATCAAGGAGGACACAGGGCCATTTCTGAGTCAGCCCCCTCAATTTGGTATTCCCCTGTGGAGCTTTCTGCTGCTCAGAGCTCGCTTCAGAAAGGTGATTTCCAAAGCATCAGGGTGTGCCCAATGGTAGTGGCGTGTAACGTGAGTGGAAAGCAGAGTGTGAACTTTTGAACCTGTCACCTCGTCTCTCTCCCCCGCAACTGCATGTGAACTCTGCCTACATTTGTGTTGCAGAGCTGAAGATGAAATCAGTGAGGTTGGACTTTGTGTGAACTTTTCTCATTACCCTAATTCCCCCTTAATACACACACACACACACACACACACACACACACATTTAAAAATGACAAATAATTTATGTGTGGAAATTGTTACCAAGGGTTTTTTGTTGTTTTTGTAAATGATAAAAGCCTGGAAATACCAAGTACAGTATTTTTCTTAAGCAATTAAGTAAATGCAGTGGTAGTCCGAATGCTGATTGGTATCTAGATTTTACTGAGAATATAGGAATGTTTGTGTGGAAATTGTTACCAAGGTTTTTCTAAGTAAATGTCACTCCACATCTTTTCCCCAGCATAGTTATTCTTCCTCCAGTGGTCATGCAGCACAATTATTCCATAATACTCAAGTTACTGAGAGGATATATAATGCAAACACAAACTCAGAGACATTACGATATAGAGGATGTATGCCTCTCTCTCTCTCTCTCTCTCTCTCTCTCACACACACACACACACACACACGCATGCACAGCAACACACACACACACACACACACACACACACACACACACACACAAACAAACAATGTCCTTTTCTCTGGTGTGATGAGCTGCACACAAGAGGAAATGCAAGACATTTCCTTGCAAACACTGAACAATGTGAATGACCATGCTACACCAACAACAAACATCATGATGGAATACCCATGTGTCCAAAAGCTGCCGGGCCATGCCACTGCTTTAATGCACTGTGGAAGTGAAACACTCACATGTTAATGGCCTAAAGGTAAACAGTATGGATTATGTCAAGCGACACTGTTGGAGAAAACATTAGCAGTGCTGGTATGGATACACATTGGCAGGCCGAGCTAAGCAAGCATAGCATACTTGTTTCAATACGCATGTCTTTTACTAGCTGTCTGCACTGTCAACACGCTGTACGATTTAGCAACTTGGTAATGCTTGCCATTATGAACACCAGCAACAGCAGTAGCATACTAAGCAAGTTAGCTGTAGCCGGTAAGTATGGATGAACTTATCTATTGACCATGAATGTTGCATACATTTAAAAAACTCAGAAACTTTAATATTGCCGGAAAGCCAGATTAGGAAGTCGGAAAATCTGAGAACAGATATTTGCTAGGTTATGATGCAATGATAACCTTTGACCTTTTCAACATGGTAGAAAAATCAGGTTTTGTTTCAGTTAACAGAATGAAAATACACCTGCATTAGCACCTACACCTGTATTACCCAGGATATCCATGATAACTAACATTTATTTACATTAAAGTCCCTGGAGACTAGGGGTGGGAATCACCAGATGGCCACGATACGATACTAAAACGATACTTGAGTCACGATACGATAGTATTGCGATATTGCGATATCGCCGATATTGCGATATATTGAATATTGCGATATATTTAATATTGCGATATTTCGATATATTGCGATTTCATACTTTTCAACTGCAAATTATGTCCCCAAAGGAAAACTTTGTCAACATCTGGTTTATATAAGAACAATTTTCCAGTCTGTACATCTGACTTCAATCATTTTATTGCAGCAACATTGTCAAGTAGACAGACCAACAACTTTCATAAAGTCATGTCATAGTTGCATGCACCTGACAAACTGAACTGTTTGTTACAGTCTACTTACAGTCCACCTTAACTGGATGTGTGTGTGGACTACTGTACTTAGGTAGTTTTTGAACAATGCAACTTCACTTCACTTGCACAAAACATCTTGTGCAGCCCGGCATTCAGTAACTGGGGAATTTGTAAATGACTGTTATGACAAAACTGTTACTGTTAAAACAAAATGAAAATATGCTACCGTTTGTCTACTGCTGGCCTTGGAACTAAGGTTTATAGCAGCCCGGTGGCCTGGCCTGGCATGGCATGGCATGGCCTGCATGTTTTGTTGCAATATCGATACTTGGCGTCCAAATATCGATACAATATTGTCAGGCAAAATATCGCGATACTATGGTGTATCGATTTTTTCCCCCACCCCTACTGGAGACCAAACGCATATGTGTTTTGAGTTTGTCACACCACAGCAAACTTATTGTTATTAACCACCCAGTCAAATTTGAACTGAATTGAATGTTGGCAAGTACTGTATATCAAACTAGGTATCTCACGCGCTATGCACGCTTGATTCCTAGGCTCGCCCGCTGCGTGGGCTCGCTAGCTCGGCAACAACGCGGCCTCGCCTGCCCTGCAGCTCGCCGAGCTGGCCCTGCCAATAGCCAATGCGAGTCAAGCATGCTGCATGACATGTATGGAGGACTGTGTGTTCATTCGCAGGAGCCAAGCCCAGGCAGCTCCACTCTGCTCGCTCAGACAGTGATTTCCGCATTGAGTCTGATCTCCCCCCCAAGACCATAAATGTCGTAAAAATCATTGAAAATAGCTCACCAACAGATACAAAAACATGAGCATATATGTGTTTAATGTACAAAGAACTGCCGCGATCAGACTTTTGAAACACGCATTAAAAAAATTCGCAATTTGTCTCTCCCTGGAGCTCGAGGTCGCTTCCTCAACAGCAGCCCGAATGTGAGCACTCAGCAACGGCTTAGTCACGCTGGAATGCCGGGGGCGTTTCTCCAGCCCAATAGTGTGTCACAGTCACTGGGCTGGGAAATGCCCAATGACACAGCGCATATGCGAGTATCGTCTCAGGCTAAGGAGGGGGGGTGGCTTTTTTTGTTTTAATCTCAAGTTTGACAGATAACTGAGAGCTTCTTTATGAGTGATCCATTTTTATGATGGGATACAATTTTAAACATAATGAGCCCTAAGTACCGCCCACTTCAACCCCAACCAGTAACAATAGGGAAATGGCAATATTTAGGGTTTGGGTTGAAACTACAACTTTTTGATGCTTACAATTAGGCACAAGAGACCCTAAATTGCATAGTTGGGAGGTTTTGGTGCATCTAGCTTGCCAGGGTCTTTAAATTTGTTAAATTAAGTCGTTAAGCTGCAGTTTGCCAACAGCACGTGAATTCAACGCTATATTGTACAACTCACCTGATCTTAAAGCATCTTGAGAATCCCTCAGCGTATGCTAGGTTGATGTTTATGGACTTTAGCTCAGCATTTAATACTATTCTCCCTCAGATCCTGTTAAACAGGCTGAAACAGATGGATGTCAACCCTTACATAATTAGATGGTACAGTGCTTTTCTCATAGAAAGGCAACAGCAGGTAAAAGTTAATTCCACTCTCTCTGACATACAGGTCATAAGCACGGGAGCCCCTCAAGGCTGTGTAAGCTCTCCTTTTCTTTTTATAGCATATACAAACTATCTGAAGAATCAGTATCCCAACAATTATATAATTAAGTTTTCAGATGATACAGTTATACTCAGTTTATTGTTTAAAACTTCAAATGTTGACATGTACAAACAAGAGCTAGCAGAGGTTGTGAAGTGGTGTGAGGAGCAGAACCTCATTCTAAATGTAAAAAAAACGAAGGAAATTGTTTTTGACCCTAGGTCTGTGGGGGATCACAGTCAGATCCTGATCCATGGGGATGGAGTAGAGCAGGTGACATCGTATAAGTATTTAGGAATTTATTTTGATTCTCAGTTAAACTGGGCCAACCAAGTTGATTTTGTATGTTCTCGTATTAACCAGTGCTTGCACTTTCTGAGAAGGCTCAGGGTCCATGGAGTGGAAAAAAACATCATGCTGCTGTTCTACAGGGCAGCCATTGAATCCATCATCCGCTATGGCATCACTACATGGTTTGGTAACCTGTCCGTTAAACTTAAATCACAACTCCAAAACCTAATTAAGAGGGCTGGTAAAATTATCGGTATGCAGCCCCCATCTCCTCTCCAAGAGATCTTTGAGGAGACGGCGAGGAAGCAGGGCCTCAAAATTACCTGCGACCCCAATCACATCCTCCATAAAGAGTATGAGATGCTGCCGTCAGGCAGAAGGTACAGGTTACCAAACTGTAAATTGAACAGGTATAAATTTTCCTTTGTCCCACTGTCCATTAAAGCACTCAATAGTAAGAGATAACGCAGACCAACTTAGTACAGCTCATCATGTTCTATTCTTAGGGAAGCGGTGCAATATTTAATAATTTTTCATTTCAACATTTTCTCTTTTTTTGTGGAGGGCTGGTGCAATATTTTACCACTGGGTATGCTTGATGTATATGTACACTGTAGGAATTTAATGTGAATTGTCGTCTGATTGCACTGTCTATATGTCAATATGTATATGTCTAACGCTGTGTCTCTTGATGCCCAAAAAGAATTTCTCCCAAGGGAGACAATAAAGGCTAATTCAATTCAATTCAATTGTGTAGCCGACTTGGAAGTCCCAGATGTCAGTCCCTGAATGGGGACAGTGCGCGCTCACCTACAGTATATCCAGATCCATACTCAGAAAACTTTAATAATTCATCACATGTGAGAAAATTATTTGCTTTCACATGCTGGTTGGGCAAGGCGACGAGACGGACGAGTTGCGCCGTATTTAAAAAATAATCATTTTCCCCCAAAAAATTATAAGCAAGTTTTATTAATATTTATGCAAATCGAATAATATTCGAATACCGAAATTCATTTTAACAGCATCACACACACACTGACAGGTGCAACACAAGTGGTGCGTGCTTCTCGTAAAGACGATCTAGGTAACCCATCAACTCAACATTACACTTTAACGACTGATGTGGCAGCCAAGAAAGATATGAGGTGGGGGGGGGGGGGGGGTGTGTGTGGAGGGCTAGATAAGATATGAGATTGGGGGTTGTGGGACAGTTAACGCTACTGGGCTTGGGTTTCAAATCTTGCCTGAACACCTGGGTCTGTATATTGCTTGGTGGAAGCAGCTGGGGGGAAATCTTGGCCTGGAGTCCAAAACCTGGCTCTTACTTGGCTGTGCTCTCCCGCCTGCTGCCATCACGCTGCAAAGTCCTTTTCAGCTGGTGGAAAGTGAGAGGAGTCCTACAGCCCCACAAGCCTCAATAAACAGGCTCAAATGTCCCTGCATGCAGAGTGGGGGGATGGCTTAGCTTCATTAGGCTGCTGTGATACACATGTTGCCTTATTTGGCAGCATGTCACTCAGCTACAGTAGTTTGATGAATTTGGTCTACCACTGTAGGACCAGAGCAAAGCAAAGACAAGCGCTTTGGCTTTATTGGCTCATTTACACACGGTAGCCAGAATTATGTCTTTCCGTGTATATATATATATATATATCCCCCTAGATGTCTTTCCGTGTATATCCCCCTAGATGTATTTCCGTGTATATCCCCCTAGATGCACACAAACAGTCTCCGGAGTGCTTTTGGGGTTGGTCCAGGGCTACTTTGGCAGTATAAAGGTGGGCATCCATCAGCCCCTTTCCAGCCGCCATACACCCCCCTGTCCATGGTGAGGATAAAAACAGGCCACCCCCCTGTCCATGGTGAGGATAAAAACAGGGCACTCCCCTGTCCATGGTGAGGATAAAAACAGGGCACTCCCCTGTCCATGGTGAGGATAAAAACAGGGCACTCCCCTGTCCATGGTGAGGATAAAAACAGGGCACCCCCCTGTCCATGGTGAGGATAAAAACAGGGCACTCCCCTGTCCATGGTGAGGATAAAAACAAGGCACCCCCCTGTCCATGGTGAGGATAAAAACAGGGCACTCCCCTGTCCATGGTGAGGATAAAAACAAGTAGAGAAAAGAATAAAGCTCGCACACTGCAAGGCTCCAGTTGAGTGTTTTTATTTAACACCAATGGGTAACGTTTCGGGCACCCTGCCCTTCCTCAGACAGGTGAGGATAAAAACAGGGCACCCTGTCCATGGTGAGGATACAAACAGGGCACCCGGGCCTTGGAAATGAGAGCTTGCTCTCAAGGGCTACCCCTGTATAAATAAAGGTCAAATAAAAAGCCAGCAGCCTTTTGATCTGCAGGGTTTATTTCTAGGGCTCATGTCACACTCTACAAAGTCCATGTGTTGACGAGACAGAAGGGAACGTGCCATGAGATGCACTCCTGTATGTACCACCTGATCAGTGAATGTAATGAACACATAGAACACAGCAAATAAAGAGCATCCTCTCAACTACAACTTGCACAGGGATGGTGGGACGTATCTGGGCAGGAATTAAGACACCTTTGTAAAGAATATGAATACAGATAGTATACCAAAATTCCCGCTTATATACGTGTTTTTCAAACGCAAGTGAACAAGCGTGTGTTGAACGCTAAAAATAGGACATTGACCCTTTCTCATCGCCTCCCAACACGTTACAGCTGCTCCCCTGGAGGGGGCGTTTCAATGAACTGACGCGTTCCAGACTGTAGGGCAGGACACTGGACACCTAAATCACTAGATTCACGTGGCATTGTTTCCAATAAACTGGCAGCACCATGATCTGGTCACGGCCCGATAGTTAATCAATGTATAGAAATTCAAGATTCAAGATTCAAGTTTATTGAATTTCCCAGAAGGGCAATTTGGTTTGCAGCGAGCGTAAAATAACACAGAGACATAGGCACACATGATTAAAACAAAACATAAAAGCAAACACAAAAGCAGCAGATTAAAAATGCACAACAATTCAAAGTGCATGTAAGAGTAAACTAAAACAGATACACAGTGCCACTTAGACTCAGCTCTCAGTCTTAATCCGTTTCATTACTGTAAGACTGAGAATATTACTATTTAAATCTTTTCATAACGTTAGGTGGTGCTGTTGGAAGCCTTGCATCGGAGAACCAATCATGAGGGTTGTGGGCGGGTCTGCTTTCTGGGGGCAGTGACGCTCATGCAGAACCGGTGTCTCGCAAAACATCGCCGCGTTTGCGGAGAAACATATTAATCACTTAGAAACAAACATAACCTGTTAATAGGACGTGTTTCATCTGGCCCTGGCAGCTAGAGGTCTTTCCCCCAGCGATAAGCCCGACTCCCGAGGCTAACGTTACAGAGCCTGCTGACTCCTCCTGACTTCACAGTAGCAAGCAGACCACTTCCGGGTAGGAAAAATTATTGTAAAATAAACAACAGTCTTGCTCTATATTGGAACTATGAAACATTGCATTGCCGCTACCAAATACAATTCTAATAATAAATGTAGGCGTGTCTGCTGCCGGCCGTTCTTGCCGGGCTCTGAACCAAATTTGGAACAGTAAATTCCCAGACGTTTGGTGGTTAGCCACCAAACGTCTGGAAACCGAGACTAAGTGCAACTAAACAGGCATAAATAGTTTAAGGTGCGCATCAGTGCAAAGTGCAAGTAGATGCTACAGTGAGGCCAAGAAATTGCCCTGACAGACTCTCAGCGGAACACATTACAAGAGAGATGCTACAATGTATCATTGTATAATGAAACACAAACCCATAAAACAAGAGACATTTCTGCAGGTTAAGATACATACCTCTCTATAAGGTAGGTTGTGTAACAAAATAACTGAAAGACAGACTGAACAGCGAGAAATGTAAACTACCTTTCTGAAACACACTACTACAGTACGAGCCACCATGGACATGGTCCAGAAAAGGGCTGTCAAAATAATGATGAGGTTCAAGGACATCTCTAAAGTTTGCATCTACCTGATCTGCAGACATGAAGAGAACAGGCCACTGTGAAGCTGATTCAGGACATGATGCAGCAGCCTAACCACCCGCTCCACCACATCCTCCCTCCTAGTAAGAAAGAAAGGACTGGCCGTGTTCTGCGCAGAGGCAATCAGTTGTCTTTGCCAAAAACCAGAACAAATAGACTGAGAAACTCCACCATACAGTATCTTGTGGCGTCAGGCTTTTTAATGGGCTGTAGTTGAGCGTTAATTGTATTTTTGATGGGGTTTGTTTTAATAATGCATAATGTATGTGTATTTTTTATTGTTTTTTTTCAAGTGTACATTCTGCATAATTCAATCATGTATTGCAAGTCACAATGATTAAACTCAAACTCAAAACTAAAACTCATATTGGGTGGTGTCAAGACAGTGACAGCCAAACTAGCAATGGAAATACCACAATTTACTTTCAGAATAAAGTCATTTAAATTCTCACCTTTGGAGGTGAAAACATGTATTTCAATGAACGAAACGGCAAACGTATCGGAAATACTTGTGATGTTAATATTAACATATGGAGTGAAACTGTGTCTGTAAAGCATTACTCAAAATTAATATTAAGGTTAACGTTACAATAAGGGTTTTATTTTGAAAGCACTAAAGCAGAAGACCTACTTTTACATTGTGGTTGACATGACGCTCGTTGGAGAGAGGAGAGGAGCGCTGTAATAATGCACACCTTTCTGCTTTTTCCTTTTTTTCCTGTTGGCACATGAGTTGGGTCATTGGACACAAGTAAAGACAATTTAAAAAACCTATTGCAGAGTCATTTAAACGACTGGTGAACTGCCCCTGCTAACTTTTAGACCTACGAAAAAGCCAGTAGTTTGTGGATATTATGGGTTTTTGGGCCAATCTAAAAGGGGCTACAGACAGACGGTTGGATAGAGAGATAGATACTGTAGAATGGATAGATAGATAAGAATAGCTGAAATGTATTGAAACACACCAGCTGACACAAATCCCCTGTCAACCCCCAGGCCAATTGAGAGGTGGGAAACTGACATTTGGGTCCCCTCCTTCTCTCCTTTTCCCCATCCCTCCCCTCCTCCAGTCAACCATAAAGCGATGAGTCAGTTTGCTGGGTACAGGAGTAACGGGGCCGGACGTGGGGGGAGGGGGGGGGGCAGCTGGGTACAGGAGTAACGGGGCCGGACGTGGGGGGAGGGGGGGGGGGGGCAGGGGTTTCCGTCAAACCACCTCACAAATTGGTCTCCAGTGAGGGACCTGGATTGGGTTCCCAGTCCCTGACAGTCCCTGACAGTTGCAGCGGGTGGCGGCTGGGCTGCTTAGGTTGGACAGATGGGGATGGCTGGGCCTGATGGCTGGCTGGCGGAAGCAGGTCCAGCGCAGTCTGCTGCTGCCGAAGCCATCTGGAAAAATGGGATGGGATTCCAAGGCCTGACGATGAGGTGAGGAAAAGTGCTTTCCCCTCTGGGCCTGCCTGGCCGGCCGGTGATTTGTACCACAACAAACAGGCGCTTGGTGAGACAACCTGCTCTTTCTCTCTTCAGCAGCTGTCCTGAAATCCCTTCACCTTTCCCATTCCCTCCTCCTTTTCTAGCTGGCCGCCTCTGCCTTTCTCTCCGAGGTACCTTCACTCTGCTCTTCTCGACGGCTCCTTCCCCTTTGTCGGTTACTTTCCCCCGTCTGCCTCTTGGACTCTTTTCCTCCAAGTCATTTTGTGTTGTGTTGCACAGCACTGAGCCAGCACCAGGGGTGGGGGAACAAATCGATGGATCGCAACGCGGGCGTGAGCGATTTATGAATCGAGTCACAAATGTCAAAAATCCATTATTTAACGTGAGTTAAAAACGTGATGTTGACTGAACGAAAAGGCGGAACTTAACTGCGATTGATCACATTTCATGTCAAGCCGGTTCGTCGGCTAGCAGCTAGTTAGCACTTTAGCTTATCAAGTTGAGCTTAGCTCCGGTGGAATCAATGGTGTCCAGCCTTCTGATTGACCTGTTATTTTGTATCCTATTGCATCATCAAGGTTCCGCTTCTGGCACCATGTTTATATGATGGAGGTCCAGTCAGGTGATATGTTTAAACTTGTTCTTTATTGCAAGTTAACATCAATAAACCTTGTGCGTCTTCTTCTGCACTGTCTGTTTTTACTATAGCTCTGCTTCATGCTTGGAACCCTTGAGTGCCACCTGGTGGCTAACTCTCGTAACAGACGGCAGCGTAAAAGATAATGGGTCATTACAATGAAATTCCAAATGCACTTTATTTTAAAAGTTGTCACACAGTGAGAAAAAATAAATTATGATTATTGTTATTATTGGGGGAAAAGTGATGCATCAATTTAAGATGCATCGATAATCGTTTTATCATTGCATCGTAGCACTCTGAATCGGAATCAAATCATGAGGGTTCTAGAGATTCACACCACTGCCACTACTTGTACATTTTATTCAGTCTTTTTCTAATAGGAGAAAATGGTCATTGGAACCACCCCATCAGCAACCTCATAAAGGCTCACCTCATTTTCGAGAGGTTCTGGGTTAAACTATAGACGGTTTTCACGGAATGGTCAGTCCTCCACTTTAATGGGTTGTTTTCTCTTTTCTGTCCATAGCAAACAGTGCAACAGGAAGTGAGCTGGGGTTCAATTTCGAATGTTTTTGTTGTCAAGATAAAACCGTCTATATGGTTTTCATGAACAGGGCTTAACACTATATGGTTTTCATGAACAGGGGTTAACACTATATGGTTTTCATGAACAAGGGTTAACACTATATGGTTTTCATGAACAGGGATTAACACTATATGGTTTTCATGAACAGGGGTTAACACTACCGGTATATGGTTTTCATGAACAGGGGTTAACACTATATGGTTTTCATGAACAGGGGTTAACACTATATGGTTTTCATGAGCAGGGGTTAACACTATATGGTTTTCATGAACAGGGGTTAACACTATATGGTTTTCATGAACAGGGGTTAACACTATATGGTTTTCATGAACAGGGGTTAACACTATATGGTTTTCATGAACAGGGGTTAACACTATATGGTTTTCATGAACAGGCAGTGCGGATGCTCGGCAGCCAATGTGTGATTCAAAAAGCCTTTCCAAAGCACCTCATCATCGGAGCCCACAATCCAAAAGCCTGTGGATGTGACAGATGTGTGAAAACGGTGATTTAGTGTGGCGTGCCATTTGATCCAAATGCACTCATTGGGTGGGAAATGTGATTGCTTCATTACGCAAACTTTGTGGGGGTTGAGTTACAGTCGTCATTGGGACTTGGATAGGACTGCAGCTGATAGAGTTAGATTTCAGTAAGCGTCATCATCCCCCTGTTGTCCCATTTTATGTATTTTGATATCGTACGGTGTTTAGAATGGCAGTCTTGGTTTCAGTGAGTCCATCAAAACCTCCTGTGACCAACCACTGAGCGTATGAAAGCGGGGTGTTTTTTAGGATTAATGTACTAACTGATTCAAAGACTCCTGCCAAGAAAGCAATACATACCAAGACAGTGCGTCCTCATCTTCACCTAACATACCAGACCTGGAACATACGTATAATACTTTGGATGGTTTGTCTCGGTGATCTTCAGCACAACATGAGTGGCTATTGCCACATAGGATTGACAGTGATTGAAAGGTAAGAGCAGGTGAATTGAATAGATTTCTATGTGATTGACTACTTATAGGACCCTAGTTTCTGCATTGTCCGGATGCTATAAACCAGACCAACACGCGGTGTTCCACGCAGGTCAGCTACTATTTTACCCCAGCTCTGCTCAACGCATTGCAAGACTGGGAAAACGGATGCCCAAGCCTGGCTACCAAGACAACTTTTACGCTTAAAATAAGTGACCTCAGATGAGGTAGTGCCTGTGTTGTAATACCAGTTTACTTCACATCTAATGGCATGGGAAGGAAGGGGGAGGGGCGGTGGGCATTTTCGGGAACAAACTGTACTGTACTTGCTTTGGACTGATGCTTGGCTCTTTAAGAGCTTTTTCATGGTCAGCAACGCGTTAAGAGTCCAATATGCCTATTCAGACGCTATAGTCCAGCAGGGTTGCGGTTGTCTTCAGCTGTTTGGGGGCCATAATGTGAGAGCTGTGGCCTCCTATCCGCCTGTCTTTGTCCCGTCCCGCACAGAGGCCCCTGTTGATGACTTATTTTGGAAAGCAGAAGCACTCAGGACAAGATGGCGAGTGACGGGCCCTGGCCGACGCAAGCTTAAGTGTGTGAAAACTGGGAGCCCGATAACAGCTTTTGGGAACACATCCACAAGATGACTGTTATTGTTATTAGTGTTTTTGGAGGTTTGGACGTTTTTTTGTTTTTCCATGGTTGAGCATTTTGTTATCCTGCTTTAGCAGCGCTTTCCGATGATCAAATGGGAGGAGGCTGTTCACACTTTAGTACACGGCGCACTCAGAGAAGTGCCTTTTATCAAGTTGTTACTGTTGATGATGTGTTTACTGTGTTCACAGATTAGCCTCGCTTCACTGCCTTCAGTTTGAGCCATTGGCTTTTGTCATTGGTAATAAAAGCATTTGTGTGCGTAGCATATTGTGAAAGTCTAACGTAGTACCAGCTGTCCATGAGACTCACAAACGTCACTGCAACTACATATGATATCATGCACATTAAGTGTGTGTGTGTGTGTGTGTGTGTGTGCGCGCGCGCGCGCGCGTGCGTGCATGTGTGTGTGTGCGCGCGCGTGCATGCATGTGTGTGAGTGAGAGGGAGAAATAGGGAGAGAGAGAGAGGTGAGGAGAAGAGTAACGTTTGTATAATGTACGCGAGCATGTTAGATTATATATTGCCAGTGCTCACATTTTCTACAATAATACCGCCTGAAAATAATGACTATGTAGACATGTACCAACTGCTGAGTCATTTCAAGTTGTCAACCATTCTCATGAGGGAGGGGGGGGATCATGAGCATAAGCAGACCACAGAAATGAGAGGGAAAAAATAAATTGTCATAACTATAGTTGTTTCATTGTGTCCAAAAAATCCATTACAGTTGTCGCTCTGAACACAACAGTCCTCCAAAGCAAATAGTGGCTTATGCAAGAAGCATTTTGACCCTTTCTCTCATCCTTCCAGCCAGAGGAATAAATCTACATAACACATGCAGTGTTTGAAATCGAATGCTTATTGCATGTGAGAGGCTAGGTCCAGCTTCAATTCATTTTTTTAGTAGGTGGTTGTTGATGCTACTACTGACGATGGAAGTGGAAACAGATGATTTACTGTTGATAGTAACATGAGAAAATTAAGAAAAGAACATGGCAAGTCTTTGCAGTGGATGTGAATCGATTTTTAGAATCCCTGGGTTCAAATCCCTCCGAAGGCTTCTCTGCTCCAGTGCTCCATAATGCTCTCATGATTTAAGACCTGCAGTCCTGGAGGCTGCCTGGCGCAGGCTTTGTTTTAATCAGAACATTCTGACACTGTCTAATTAGGAGCAGGAAGAGCGGTTGATGAAACACTGCCAGTTGCAGGATTGCGATAATGCGTTGAATAGTGCTGCGGCATGAAACTAGCTGGGGACTATTACAAGAGATCTTATAGTTTTGTTAAGAAGTGCTTAAGTTCTAATTAGTCCTATTCGTGAAACTTTGATTCAAAGCAGGTTTGCGCGTGTTGTGTGAGAGATTTATGCTCCAGAAGTAGCAGTGTGTTTATTACGTCAGGCCCACAGAAATTGGACACAAGCATCAAGTTAATAGTTTGTCATTTTGACAAAGACATAACCACTAAACTCAGGCTGGCTACTTCACTCACTCCCAATGGCCTGGTCTTATAGTCTTTAGATAGGAACTGCTGTCAACACAGTAAACAAGTGACATGGGTGTGTCTATAGAACATCTGCATAAACATTCCCATAAAGTTCCATCATAAATAATATGTCAAATAAGAATGCTGCCTATACTTGGAAGTGTATCCCATCCAGAACTGTGGACCTTATTCCCACAGTGGCCATTTTGAACTTATGTCACTCTCAAAACTCTACCCAGAGGAGCAACTACTGCTATGTCCTACTGTAGTGTAGGATGCACATTTCAACTACTGCTATGTCCTACTCTAGTGTAGGATGCACATTTCAACTTGATTCCCCACTAAAAAATGTATCGCAAATTATTCTTTAGATTCTAGGCATGGGCAACTGGTGGCTCGCATGTGGACCCTCACCCAGTGCAGGCTGCATGTGGACCCTCACCCAGTGCAGGCTGCATGTGGACCCTCACCCAGTGCAGGCTGCATGTGGACCCTCACCCAGTGCAGGCTGCATGTGGACCCTCACCCAGTGCAGGCTGCATGTGGAGTGGACCCTCACCCAGTGCAGGCTGCATGTGGACCCTCACCCAGTGCAGGCTGCATGTGGACCCTCACCCAGTGCAGGCTGCATGTGGACCCTCACCCAGTGCAGGCTGCATGTGGACCCTCACCCAGTGCGGCCCTCGAGTCAATAAAAAAAGGGGAGGAAAACACAGAAAGCATACCTGAGCATACCTGCCAACACTCCCGATTTCCGTGCGAGTATCGCTATTTTGAACCCTTCTGCTGTGCTCCCGATTGATCATTTCTCCTGTTAATCTCACAATTTCATATACAAATCAAATGTCTGTAGCAGGCTTAGTTTTAAAGCCAGAGCAAAGTTTCTGGTATCATATGAAACTAGAAGACCTAAGGCATCCATTGGTACCAATGGCCATTTTCATTGTGTCCCTGGGCCTCTCACCTCAAGATATCTGAATGAGAATGGGTTCTACGCAGTAGGTACCCACGAGTCTCCCCTTTACAGATAAGGTAGCATCTTTTTTGATAGGGTAGCCCAACCCTTACTAAATGCACTTGAAAAATAGAACTGTTTGCTGTATGCTATATTTAGTTATTTTCATCAACTTAGTGGCTATACTGTCATTGGGTAATTGAGTGATGGGGTTACAGTGCGGGAATTAAACTGAGGCCATTGACCCTCCCTCTGGCCGTGATGCCCTGAGATGCCTAAGGCCACCTTGGCAGTGCCCTGCTGCCAGCCTGCTACTGTCAGTTGCTTTAAAAGCATCACTGGTCTCAGTGTAATGTAACCTGCCCTAGCAAAGGATGTGTCATTGTGTAAAATCGCTCTTCACGATGTCAGTAGAGCTGCAGCAATGGCCTTTGTGCCCTGGTATGTGGCCTTGAGCCCTAGAAAATGGTGACACCGAAGGCAAAATGGCCTTGCCCCTAAAATGATGAAATTCCCACCCTGGAGCATACTGTAGTATCCTACTTGTGGAAAGGCATGGTCACAATGTGGCCTTCTCTATTAGAGCACTGCACAGGCCTAAAATGTAGGCCCTAGCCCGGCCCGGCTCGAGACAATCAAGCCCTACCCAACCCGGGCCCTAATTGTTTATTTAAGTAAAACCAGGCCCTACCCGACCGGTGCATGCTCCCTAGTCCGATACCTCACGAGTCCAACACCTCACGAGTCCGAAAAAAGAGGCATTGGACAGGGGATCATGTCTATGTTCCCCGGCTTCTATGTTCCCCGGGTTCTATATTCCCCGTTTTTCACTAACCCTAAACCTAACCTCCCCCAGACCCTAACCCAAAACCTAACCTCTCCCACCCCCACGCCTAAACCTAACCTCCCCCAGACCCTAACCCAAAACCTAACCTCTCCCACCCCCACGCCTAAACCTAACCTCCCCCAGACCCTAACCCAAAACCATGAGGTGTCGTCGGACTCGTGAGGTATCGGACTAGGGAGCAGTCCCCACCCGACCGTCGGGTCTCGGGTCCCGTCAGGTAGCAGACCTCTGGTGTCTGCTACCTGACACCAGACGTGACATCTACGTCTGGAACACAACTCTTGAAAAGTGGTTAACGCCCGCCCCAAGACAAAAAAAAAGAGGCGTGACAGAAATATGAACTGACCAACCACGGATGGCATGCCGTACTTCCGTAACAGCCCAGCCAATCAGATTTCGCTGCAATTTGACTTGTGATTCGCTGGAAGCGTGCTGACGTAAGACTTTGGGTCTGACCATGTGAGACTATCCAGCCTGTGGCAGATCAGCAGAGCTTCAGGTGGTGAGAGGGAGTTTGTCTCTGGCTCTGCCCTGCCTGACAATGACACAATGTTTGTTTGTCTGTTTGTTTTTTGGGGGGGGGAGCATAATGCGCGGTTACTGACAGACAGACACCACACTGCCCTAGGCAATTTTATTATAACAGATTACATACAGTATATATGAAAATATGCTAGACAACTATGAATTGTTTAACCTGTAAGACTGTACAATGTGACTTTTATGATGTGGACTATGCAATTACATTACATTACATTACATTACGTCATTTAGCAGACGCTTTTGTCCAAAGCGACTTACAATATCACAATTTGTCAACAGTACAGAAAACCACTATGCAACACAATCAATGACAGCGAAGATATTTTGATAGACTAGCACCATGTAGGAAGTAGTTTGAGAAGGAATAAGTAACATGTAACATGTGAGATGACAGAAAAACCAGCACTCAAAATAAATCGTTTTGGTTTTTTAATACCTTCAGTAACCAAAAGGATTTATTTTGAGTGCTGCTTTTTCTGTCTTCCTGTATATTGTTTGCGCCTTGCACCGTAGCTTTTGAAACATTTTTTGAGAGTGCTCACTTGTCGTGACTAGTAGTCACTGACTTTTTGGACAACATGTAACATGTAGCATTAGTATTTTTTTTTATTTTTTTTTTATTATAATTAAAAGATGTTAGTTCAAGAAGGGTCCAGGTGTAGCCTGAAAACGTGAGTTTTTAGTCTCCGCCGAAAGATTGGCAGTGATTCGGCCGTTCTGACCGAAGGGGGGAGCTCATTCCACCATTGAGGGGCCAGGGACGAGAAGAGTCGCGATCGGGACGGGCGACTTTTGAGCCCACGTAGCGGTGGAGGAGCGAGGCGATCTGGACGGGTGGAGGAGCGGAGGGAGCGATGAGAAGTTTGGAACTTGACCATGGACTGCAGATAGGAAGGGGCTGACATGTGGACTGTCCTGTAGGCCAGTACCAGTGTCTTGAATTGATACAATAAAGGGACAAACAATGATATGCGAATCATCTCTAGAATGCAGCACAGAAATGGATGTCAGTAGGTGCTCTGTACATTACACGGGTGTGGTGTTGTCAATGATATCCCTTCACCTACTGTACTTGTTGTGTTTGGTTTCATTGGAATGCAGGATGCTGGAGATATGCACACAGTGGTAAATAGCATGTCAGGTCACAGGGGGCAGCTGTTCTGTGTAAGCGCATTGGATATGACCTTATTCAAGCAATATTCAACTCCTCACTCTGATACCTTCATCTGCCAGAGAAAAGTCAAACCAAATTGCTATGTGACTCTTTAGAGAGCTGTTTATTTTATGTTTGAGCTGGAAGGACCCAACTTGCTTTCAGGATATTTCAGCTTCTGCAAAAGCCATTCACACGCTACAGACTGCACATGTCCCCAACCCAACAGCCCTTTCAAATGCATTGTGGAAAAGGAAATACATATTGTACGAGCAGATTAATGGCTTGTTATGATAAGCTAACCAATTATCAACACAAATTACAGCAAATGACCCCTCTACGTGCATTTCTGCCAGCTTGATGGAGGCTGCTTCCTCTGCTTCTATGGCAACGGGTAAGCAAAGCTATCTCTCGTTTCAGGGGTCCATTGTTTTGTTTCCCATTTTAAACGAGAGACCTTGTGTACTCTCCGCCCGAGATATTTTTAAAATAACACGTTAAATGCCTATTGTGTTTTGGTGGTTCTACACACTTCTAGACCCTCGATAGAAACGCTGAACTTTGACTCTGTAACACTGGTCCGGAGACATATTGATTGCTTCCTGAGATTTATAATAGATAGTGGCACAGTTCAAGGACAACAGGGCGTCACATAAGGTAAAAAAGGGAACTGCAAGCCGCAACAATAGACGACAAATATCTCTCTACATAACGCTTGGAGCGTTTGAATATAATTATATGGCATGGACTCGGATATGCGTGTGCGCTTTAGCTGCACTGGTTCATTCCTGAAAAGGCAGAAAAATCCTATTCCCCTGCTCAGCTGGAAACTTGGAGTGGAAACCGCCCGTGTCTGTCTGACATTCCTTTTACTCAGCGGTGCACTGCCTGGTTGGTTTGTGACCTGATTACATTATGCTGTAAAGGATTATCTTGTCTGTTTATGGAATTATGAAATTGTAAAATAGCTTCACACCCCTGATTTTCCAGTGATGTAAGCATCTCCCTCTATTCTGCTCATCAAATTCCTTCCAGCTTTCGGCCCAAGTAGGAAGACAGAAGGTCTGTTGCACATATGTTCGCTCTGAACATGCACTCATTTCTCATCGGTCACCAGCAAGTCACTTCTTTTCACTAACCGATTCTTTGTTTTAAGGTGGCATGATAGATATCCAGCCTACATGGACTTACAAGACCACATACTGTTTGAAAAGTATTAGTGCGAAATGGAGCATGTACAAACAATATTTGAATTGGTATACTAACACAGTAGGCTACATCTATCTATCTATCTATCTATCTATCTATCTATCTATCTATCTATCTATCTATCTATCTATCTATCTATCTATATTATAAAAGGGGCAAGTGGGCAATCTCTGTTCTCTCTGTTAAATTTTGTCCCGGAAGTGATGTCACTCAACTGGAAGACATCACTGATGATGATCGGCAAGCTGCAGGGCGGGCGAGGCCGTGCAGCGGGCGAGCCTAGGAATCGAGCGTGCCTAGTCTTTATAATATAAGTCAAGTCAAGTCAAGTTTATTTGTATAGCACATTTCATACACAGAGGCAATTCAAAGTGCTTCACATAAAATGGTTGACAGGAAAAGAAAAGAAAAGAAAAGAGAATAAAATGGACATTTAAAAGCATCACAACAGAACTTTAAAAAAGAGTATAAAAAAGTGCATTAAGCAACAGGCGCAGCAGTTGCAGAAAGAGCTAAAAACTTATAGAGGACTCATTGGGTTTGCATAGTAGCTGTCAGCAGTTAAAAGCGACGGTAAACATAAAAGTCTTTAGTCTATTTTTAAAAGTAAGTAAGGTTGGGGCAGATCTGAGGTCTTCAGGCAATTTGTTCCAGCTAGCAGAAGCATAGTGGGTAAATGCAGCCTTCCCATGATTTGATTTGATCCTAGGGACAGTTAATAAGCTGGACCCTGTTGACCTAAGAGTTCTAGACGGTTCGTAGCGTGGGAGCAATTCAGCTATGTATTTTGGGCCTAGGCCATTAAGTGATTTATAGACTAATAACAGTATTTTAAAATCTATTCTATGACACACTGGCAACCAGTGTAAGGACTTAAGAACTGGAGTGATATGATCAGCTTTCTTAGTCTTCGTTAGAACTCTAGCAGCAGCATTCTGAATGAGTTGAAGTTGCCTAAGTTATTTTTTGGAGAGACCAGAAAAAAAGGCTATTGCAATAGTCTAACCTACCGTAAATTCCGGACTATAAGGCGCACCGGTGTATAAGCCGCACCTTCAAAGTTGACTATTTTTTTCTTATATAAGCCGCACCGGACTATAAGCCGCGGGTGTTTTAATGGTATTTTTTGTTTTTTTTTACAGTGCACACAGTGTCCGCGGTGTGGTGAAAAGAGGGCAAGAGAGGAAATTAAAACAGAAGTGGATTTATAGTTAGAAAGAGTGCTAAAGAAGAGAGAATTCCGTTTTTTATTTTTTTATTTTAGTTACTCACAGTAGGCTACTATTGACCAGTCCAACTCAAAAGATATTCGGCAGTTTCACTTTGAGCTCTTGTTCCGCCGCTGTCCATCAATGGTTATGACGAGTCTCGCTGGGTACAGTACGCCAAAGCGATATCCATTGACTTTAACCTTTTCGATGATGCTGTTGTATGTTGCGCGTTTCTGTTGCACCAACGCGGAGAGGTCCTGCCGGACGAAAAAGCGCGTACCCTCCCAGGTGAGGGGCTTCTTCCCCGCAGCCTGGAGGATGAGTTGACGGTCGGGCCAGCGGAGTAGGCAGATGAAGATGGCCCTCGGTGGCAGGCCGGGGTCTGGACGTGGCCGAGGCGCCCGGTGTGCCCTGTCCACCTCTGGTGGTTTCTCGCCTTCCTTCAGGTCCAGGATGTAACACAGGATTTTGCCACGAAAGCGTCCATGTCACCAATCTCAGCTCCCTCTTTTACATTGATCAGGCGAATGTTATTTCTTTTACTCCTGCTGATTAAGTCATCAACCTGCGTGTGCAGGGTTTCGATTTGTTTTTGCATTTTATCCACTTTCGGACTCACTGTGTTGTTTTTGTCCTCCAGTGCGCTGATGCGCTTTTCCGCATTAGAAACTCTGTTCACGGTTGCCTTATTTTATTTAGTGATTGAGTGGATGGACTTCTGCACGTTTTCAAACTTGTTTTCAAGCTGCTCAAACCTCTGAGCGATGTCGGACTTAATCGATAGTGTTTCACGGAGTAAAAGTTTAGCCCAAGCCGTGTATCTCCAGCCTCCAGCAGGTGAGTCATTTCCTCATTCATGGCGGTGATTGCTTCGTCTTTTTCTTTCTGCTTACCTGTGTTGTGTTATGTTATGTTATGTTATGTTGTTAAAAGAGGGCAAGAGAGGAAATTAAAACAGAAGTGGATTTATAGTTAGAAAGAGTGCTAAAAAAGAGAGATTTTTTTTTTTTTTTTTTTTGAAAAAATCCATAGATAAGCCGCACCGTTATATAAGCCGCAGGGGCCAAAAAAGGCCAAAAAACGGGGAAAAAGCCGCGGCTTATAGTCCGGAATTTACGGTACTATAAATGAAGGTGTGAATTAGTTTTTCTAGATCCTGTCTGGACATGTATCCCCTAATTATTGCTATATTTTTAAGATGATAAAAAGCTGATTTTCTAATTGACTTAATGTGGGAGTTAAAGTTGAGATCAGAATCAATAATAACGCCAAGATTTTTGACTTGATCCTTAGGCTAATATAAAGACTATGCAGACAATCCGAATATATTTATATATTTTTTCCTATACCAAAAATACAATTTTGCTTGAATTCTAGATCAAACCCTGTAAATGTAATGTAAAAGGTGTTGTTGCTGTCTTGTGTAAATGTAATTTTCTAATCAATAATTATATTGTGGAAGTTTTGGGCATCCAGGTAGTGCAGCGGTTTGAGGTTCGAGCCCCTGTGTTACCTCATCACCACACTATCACACTAACTTAGTACATGACTGTATAATCCCAGTATTGTCCTTGCATGCTTCATGTACACTATGGAGGCAGACATACATCTTCAGCTCCTTTGACCACATGTTGGCTTACATTTGCAGGTGGAAAGTATCACCGAGAGTCACTTTAAATGCTGAACAGATCTCAAGGGCAGAGGTTCTTTGGTAAATCATTGTTTGTTTAAATTACCATTGCCATGTACAAACTAGGTGATCCTCTTTCCCATCATGGATGGTCGAAAATGCAGGCTGTTGATTAGTTTTGCCTGGTAATAACGCGGACGTGTAATTGAAGCACTATGTTGTTTATATGGTGATTCAAACAAGCCCTTTGCAGACCAGTGCAATCAACCACAGGTTGAAGCGGTTCCTAATCAAGCCGCCACTTTCAATGTTTCACTTGTGTCAGCATTTCATCCTCTTTGAAGAGTCTGTTATAATGACTGTTCAGGGCAATTGTTAGCTGGTCCAACCGCTTGTATTGTTTGATAATGTTTGTGTGTGTGTGTGTGATGTTTTTTCCCCTCATTCATGCCATAACAAAACACAGTCACTGAAAATACAGTCACAAGAAGATTTTAAAAGTGCTAAAAAGGAGAGTAGTGGAAATCTTAGTATATAGTTTTAGTGCTGACAGCTGAAGCAGTGTTTTCATACGCAGTGGTTCTCAAAGTGTGGTCCGTGGTAGTCCCCCAGCGTCCCAGGGGGTCCCCAGCAAAAAGGGGAATAATTCACTTTAAGTATAGTCTCGCTGGCCAGCCTCCTCTCCCTTCCGTCCGAGGAGTCTGGCGCCGCAGGTCTCCATAGTGGGATTGCGATGGGCGGCGCTTAGCGGCAGTGCCCTTGGAAAATAGTTTCAAACAATCCAACTTGCCGTTTTCAGCATGTAGCAACGAGCTAGCGTGTAGGTTTCTGCCATTAGCTTGCTAGCTAGTTAGCGTTGTTGTTTTCACTGCGGCGGCAGGGCACTATTTACAGCGACACACAGGGAGGAGGGAGCGGAAGCCACTCTGATTGACATGGTCGGAGCCAATGACAGAGCTTGTAATAAGCCGGGAGCGGACATCCGGCTGCCACCGAAACAGTCGCTCCAATGGGAGAGCAGAGTAGAGCAGGGGAGGGTTTATCCCAGTTATGGAGACCTGCGGCACCAGACTCCTCAGACGGAAGGCAGAGGAGGCTGGCCAGCGAGACTGCTTTCACTATAATTTCACAATGACAGAATGTATGCCACTTTCTGTAATAAACCATCGAAAAGCAAAATCTTATCAGATGGGGGAGGGGGACACTGGGGCAAAATCTTATCAAATGGATCCATGGTCTAATTTGTGTCCGTTTAGGGGTCCTTCACGTGAAAAGTTTGAGAACCACTCGTTTATAGTTTACGTAAATCTCACCTGAGGCCACTTGCATAATTCTTGGCTGGGGTCATGACCTTTGACCTTCCACGACTTACCATTACTGATAACAGGATTTGGCTCATAGCCTTACATGTGTAGATGAAGTGCTAGATAGATTGTGATAGCATCCAGACACCACCTCCTCGTCCAGTCGAACAAAGGGGATCTAACAATCAGAACCTACATCGAGGAACTCGGGGTCAAACTCCCGAGGCATTCCCAAAATAAACCAAAGTAGTGGGGTGGATTTGGCTGTGGATCTGGTGAGTGAATGACATGTGAAATGAGAAACAGCAGGTGCTGTTCCCCTGGAGGAAACACAGAAGCAAGGCCTTTGTTGCACCCTGTCTGATGGCCATCAGGAACAACAAGGCAGCTGGAAAGCTTTCAAAGGGACTGTATCAGAGCCCTGCTGGTTTCATGTTCTCCCATCATCCTTTGTGAATGTTCTGACCACGCCTGGTGGAGCGGTTTGGAGAGGCTGTACTGTAGATGGCTTACATTTTACATTTTGCACTCTAAGCATTCAGCTGACCCTCCGATCGAGAGCGATTTACAACAAGCAGTAGCTCACTTCAAGCCAGTGGTGTATGGTCAGTATATCACAGCTAAGGGGCGTTGTTCGCATCGGCCGACAAACGGTAAAAGACACTCCAATTTAAATTGTTTAAAGGTGCAGTACACAACAAAATATCACGCCACAGTTCAAAGCATTACCTTTCGTGCATGTATTTTGCTTGATTACAGAATATTAACAATGATTCCTAATCTGGGCGCTGTTTTAATCCCTGACCATTCAACTCCATTGTGAATCAAATGACAGCTATATAAACCAGTGTTGCAGTGTGCATGTCAGTTACTTAGCATGTGCATGGACCTGTTGCAGTGTGCATGTCAGTTGCTTAGCATGTGCATGGACCTGTTGCAGTGTGCATGTCAGTTACTTAGCATGTGCATGGACCTGTTGCAGTGTGCATGTCAGTTGCTTAGCATGTGCATGGACCTGTTGCAGTGTGCATGTCAGTTGCTTAGCATGTGCATGGACCTGTTGCAGTGTGCATGTCAGTTGCTTAGCATGTGCATGGACCTGTTGCAGTGTGCATGTCAGTTACTTAGCATGTGCATGGACCACAGTCCATTGCATGAATGAACAAATCCAACGTGGAGATTCTTAGAAAGGGAGGAAGCTCGACATGTGATCTGCTCTCCCACTTCCTGACGTGCACACTTGAACTTGGGTTCACCTAATATTGGTGAGATGACAGTTTAAGCAGATACCACATTCATTTATGGATGGCTGCACTTTGTGATTACCGGGGGGAGCATTGGGAAGGCTAGGTAGGACAGTTATTTTCAGGCCCATAAAGTCTGGAGTGCAGCTCTGTGGAATAATCCAACACCCCAAAGGCCTCGCTACCTCCAGTGCAATAACAGCCTGTCTCCAGCCTTAAAAATAGCTGGACGCTGGAACTCTCATTATAACCATCCATCCCTGCAGTGGAAAAGGCCGGACAGAGGAAGGGAAAATAAGGTTTGTTTATAAACGCAGAGACACGTGCCATTGCCAACATTTTTCACTGGATGAATTCAATATTTTACATGTCCAAAAAGTGATAAGTGCCGGCTGTCATCTGACCAAAAAGCAATTTGAAAAGGATTGAAATTGTCTGGTGATGATAGACAGATAAAGAAAACAGGAAGCTTTATAACTCTTCCTTTGTAATGCTTTTCCAAAAATAGCTCTAATTTATATAAGAATTGATTGAAAAGCTAGATTATTGCCTTTATATAGCACGTTTAACTACAGTAAATTGAAAATATGGTCAGTTTAAGTGTATGTATTTGACTATGAAAAACAGGAAAGCTGGTATCCCATTATATCAAATACACACATCACTTTACATCTCGGAGCAAAGTCCCTATTTATGAGCAGTGAGCACATTAGCTAATACTGATGGAAATTTGAGCAACATTCGACAGTGAAGTGTATTGTTAGACCCGCCTCTGCTGGTCATGTTCATGCTTCTTAATGAGCCGTCCTGTTTGAAAAGGCATCTAGGCTGATGTTGCAGTAAGCAGATTCTCTAAAGCCATTATGCTCGTATACAAACATTGACCCGTGCTTTTGAACAGGTCTTGTCTGATGCCCTTCTAGCTTCGTGCACTAGCTTTAGTCACTATCAAGGTCACTAGCCTCATGGTCACATACGCAGGCATTGATCATGTCAGAAGGTCAGGAGGACATGACCATTGACTGTATAAAGGATGGCTGACATGTCTCCACTTCCTACCCAAATCTCCAGGAAAAGCTCTGGGCTGTGAAGCAATTGTGGCCAAGCTCGGTATTGCATGTGACATGAGACTATGGGGCCCAAAGAGCCATTTTCCCATAGACATACATGGGGAAAGAAGCAGCCTCCATCGTTCACTGGTGCAAACGCTAACGCAGTTTGCCCCACCTGTCATTGCTATCTTCCAACCCGCGCACCTGCCAATTTCAGGCCGCGCGCCCCCGCCGGCAAAATAGCAATCGGCTTTGCGCCTCCATCTGCACCCCTTGGTGTGCTAGTCTCTTTTTTTTTAGGTAATTTTGCGGCCATTTTTACCTTTGTAATTTTTAGGGATGCACGATATATCAGCAATCATATCGGTATCGGCCAATGTTAGTCATTTTTTAACATATCGGTATCGGCCCGATGTTGCAATGTAAATATCGGTTATCATTATCAGCCAAATTCTTCACATTGAGATGAAATAATGCAGTAAAGCTATGATTTATGGGCTTTTACAAATGTTTTTGAAATAAAGAAATACATTACTTTTCAAATTCATAGTGTTTACATGTGCTTTTCAGTATGTACAAGATTTGATTATCATAGAAATAAATGTGTTTTATACAGATGATATCTACATCGGTAAATATCGGTTATCGGCCATAACAGCAATGTTAATATCGGTCATCGGTATGACGTGGCAAAGGACCACGGGTGGGATTTGAACCCGGGTCTGCCACATGGACAAAGCCTTAATGGTATGTGCTCTACCACGTGAGCCATCGGGATGCCCCGGGCGTGCCAGTCTAAAAGGAACTGTGCTCAGCAAAAACTTTGGCATTGAGCTACCTTATGGGGGACTGGAAACAATTGTGCTAAGACCACCTCAGACCCTGGTCTTAGCACAGTGCAGGCCGGCACTGTAGTATTTTAGAGTGCTTCAGGATGCACTGCTGGAACTGGAAGAAATCTGCTGGTTACACACACACACACCGTCTCCAGTTTCTTTTGCATGTTCCTAATGCTATGCAAACCTGAAGCCAAAAGATTTCATTTGCGTGACGAGCGACCATCTTGCTTGTGTGATGTCATTTGGAGCCCGAGTCTGCTCAGTACAGTCGGGCGAGGGGATGACGGCCCGTGGGACACGCCCCCCCAGCCGTCCCGCTGTTTGACACAGGTTTGAGAGTGGCTGTCACAGCTGTCAGTCATGACGTTTATCCCCCCTTTTTACATCGTCAAATAACAAATTAAAAACAAACGTATGAGAAATGAGCACTTGAACCTACCAGTGTGATAAGAACTACTGTACTGTATCTAAAATGACAGAAACCATCTATTTGGGTGGAGTGGAGGGTTAATTGGCATATACTTTCGTTTTTTTTTTTTTTTTTTTTTTTTGGCACATGTCCCATCCGCTAACATTGAGGGTTAAGAATTCATGACCTATACTGCAGCCAGCCACCAGGGGGTGATCGAGATGTTTTGGCTTCACTTTTGAGGAGCTGTCATGACAATCATATTTGATACAGTCAATGGACATGACTGGCATGAATGATTCTTTTCAAATTGAATAGATCAGACGAACCGCATCTACTCGAAGCTGCTGGAAGCTACGCTGATCGGCTCGGATTGGAAAGGCAAAAAAAGGGAAAAGAGTGAGAATGTGAGGAAGAGAATTTGATGGGAGGTGGTGTGTGTGTGTGTGTGGGTGTGTGTGTGTGGGGGTGTCTATGAGAGCCGGCCCTAGGCTCTGCGAGTTCTGCTCAATTCACACCAGCTGTAGTGATGTCAGTAGGCGGTGCGTGGAATATTGCGGCTCACATGCACTGTGTTGTGTGTGAATCTGTGTACTCAGGTGTGCGTTATGTGAAGTCAGCCTCAGCAAAGCGGCCAAACTTGGGGGTCTGCGGGGAAGCTCCAGTGTCCCCAGGCCAAAACCTTTCTTCTCCTCTCCATCCCCATCCACCCATCCTATCTCGCACTGTCTCCATCTCTCCAGCACAATGTTTCTCCATTTGAACTATTGTTCAAACTCTCTCTCTCCCTACTCTCTCACCCGTTATCTTCCCCTCTCTCTCGCTCTTCATTTGGTCCCCCCCCCCCCCACACACACACACACCCCCACACACACACGCGTACGCACACACACACACACACACACACCGTTATTTCCTTTCTTGCTCTAATGGTTCCCCCTTTTCTCTGTTATGAATGATCCGATTTGGTCTGGCGTCAACAGTAGAAGGGCACTCAGAGAGCACAGGCCAATAGTCCAGTAAGCTCTGATATGCAAATGTAGTGAGTCGGATCAGATGCGCTCCAGAATGTAATGGGCTCTTCCTTGGCCCAGTTGTTTTCCATAATCCTGCTAACAAACAGACGGACACGGCACCGAAAACAGCCTCCGTGGCAGAGGTAATGAATCAAATTGGATATTTTACAGGATACATTTCTCTGTGCAATGATGACCAAATCTATACATTTTTGTCAATATACTGTAGATGGACATCTGGGTCATTTTGGTAGTTGCAGGTGACCGCAAACTCTCTACCTACCATTATCAAAATCCTATACCACCACCTACCAAAGTTTTAATTGTCAGTCTGGAGACAACCATCAGATGTACTGTATCCTTGGTCAAGCAGAGTTCACCACGGTCAAAACAGTTTAGATCTGCTCTCACTGACAATCAAAACCATGTTGTTTGGATGAGAATCTAGCAGGGAGAAACGGTGTACCCCGCTGCTCGGTTTTCGTCTGGTTAGCCCCACCATCTGTATGGAAAGACGATAGGGTTACACAGTGTATTTTTATTAACAATTCTGATGCTGAGTTTGTCAACTTACTGTAAGAGCAGGCCTATTGATGTGGTTTCACACAGTAGGAGTCTCAGTTGAAAGCACCACATACACTGCCATATGATGCAATATTTATTTATTATTTTTCTCTTTTCTATTTTGCAGATAGAATATGTTTTGAGGGGAAAAAACATTCTGATAAAGCAAAACCAGATACATTTGGCACTGAAAAGTATCAAGAGCCTTTTCAGTCCGGGAAGCTGTGCATAATGTTGATACGGTTGTGCTGCACGGCTGTCTGCCGCCCACACTGGGAAACTGTTGAAATCCCAAAGGCAAATCTCCAGTTCATTTAGTCATAAGACAGGAGCAGGAAGTGATTGTGTGGAAAGGATGTTTACACGGCTAAAAGTTTGTTACTGTAACCTTGTGAATTGATGTGCAGAAGTCCCACATGCGCAGATCAGGGGGAGCATGCTAAGCTTGTCGCAATTGTAGCAGATGAAAAGAAAATACCACAGAGTATTGAGTTACAGTAAATCTAATTAGAGCCTTCCTGTTGTGATAAGGATTGGAAAGCTTATTTAGCTGCACTTATTCTGGTTCTACTTCAATTACACACTGTGTTGGTCTTGATGTAATGCATATAATTATCTTGTGTAATTATACCTTTTTGAGGATATTTAGTAATACGATATGTCATTTTGCAACTGCAAGTTAAGGCCACAGTGTTAGACGGAGCGAGATGGGTGAGAACAACACGGAACTGTTTGTAACTTAAATACTTAATCTACAACACTTCTAACTGTACTTCTGCTCCTCAAACAATAGATAGTGGGTTATTGTTGATGCATGACACAAAAGTGGTATTGCACATAAGTTAAGTTAAGTTATCCTTTATTTATCCACATGGGGAAATTCATCCTCTGCATTTGACCCATCCTCTACTAGGAAGCTTCCTAGAACTAGGAGCAGTGGGCAGCCGCAGTGCAGCGCCAGGGGACCAACTCCAGTTATTTTGCCAGTACCTTGGTCAGGGGCACTGACAGGAGTATGAACCCTAACATACATGTCTTTTATGGTGGAGGAAACTGGAGCACCCGGAGAAATTCCACATGAACAGGAGGAGAACATGCAAACTCCACACTGAAAGGACCTGGGACCGACCGGGGTTCGAACCTGGGACCCTCTTGCTGTGAGGCAACAGTGCTAACCACTGACCCCGGGCTCCCACAGATTTAAAGGCAGCCAGGCCATGGTCATCTGATCCTTTTAGAAGCAATGATGTCATTACATTTTCTCCCCGTGATACAACTCATCATTTGACTTATTTTGATAATACCCAAAGGTCACCCTGGGAACTCCTTTGTTAGCAGAGGTGTGTTTGGATACGCTGGCTCGCTCGGCCCATCCTGTGACGTGCGTTCTGAACAGGACAGGAACCAAACTAATGCTGCACCTCTGACCTCTGACCCGAGTCCAGCTGAGATCAGGCCCAGTGCCCGGTTGCATAAACCACCTTAAGTTCCAAACTTAAGTTCGTCCCTTAGGCAATATATTTCCCTAAGCTGAGGGGTTCACTTAGGAGCGTTGCATAAAGCCTCTTAAGTTTTCTCCTTGCCTAAGTGTTTAGACTGAGGCTTTTATGGTAGTCACTGTCAGAATACGGCACAGAGCACTTCGGTTGCCATGGTTACGCTTCACTCTTCCGACTGCTCGGCCTACTGTATACTATTTATTATTTATTTATGTATTTATTTATTTATTTATTCTACTGTACACACTATAGTCAAAAGTTTGGACACACCACTCTCCCCCCCCAAAAAACAAAACAAAACAACAAACAAACAAACAAAAATCACTATTTGCCACATTTTAGAATAATAGTAAAGACAAAAACTATGAAATAACACAAATTTAATTATGTAGTGACCAAAAACATGATAAACGAATCAAAACTAGCTTACATTTTAGACTTTTTAAAGTACCCACCCTTTACCTTGATGGAAAAGCAAAGGCTTTTGAAAGAAATTAACTATAGCTATTAGCTATTAGGCAACAACACACAAAGAAACACATTTTAAACATAATCCTTTAGGTTTGTCCACATTTTTGACTGGGGTAGTGTAGGGTGGGCAGTGTTTTCCCTACAATTGTACAGGCCTGCATTTATTTATTTTTTTACTAATAACATAAATGCCTAATATGAATGAATAATGACATCACAGTCTAATCCTAATGTTAATATTATCCAAATCTGGCTTCAAACGGCTAAAATGTCAGTCGCCAGCGAGGGTCCTCCCTGCGGTCGGTTCAGGTTTTGAAGTCCCTCCAGGCTTACTAGTGCTTTCCTATGTAGCCTGCTGCTGGTTGCCCCCACATGCCAATGGTCACTGGTCAATGTTCTTGCCCCAGTCACCATCTTGACGTGACGTCACCTGAAAAAAACCTTCATGCTCCAGGAGACGAGGGAGGATCTTATTTTATTCAGGTGAAAAGAGCCCATAAAGCTGCCTACAGACTGTACGATTTTAGCAATCTTATAAGTTTATTGGTGGCCACACTGTGCGACATTGGATCTAATAAACTTGGGTACGACGTCAAGTTTGATGTGTGAAGACTGTACGATTACGACGTACATCTCTCTCCGTCAATACCTGTATAATACCAGCAGTCAGTACACACACAAGAATCAAACGTCAACAGCGCGCGCCGCAGCTACGAGTCAATGTGCGCCACAGTTGTCTGTGGTAGAGATGTCAACGAAGCATTAAGAATGGAGCCCTTGCGAAGTGGAATTTATGTTCATGGAAAAACTTCGAAGGAGGCGGAGGAGAACGTGGACCTGCTTGTGGCTATGGGGAGCAGAGGCCAACACGGGATGCCAATTTGGCGAGAGAGCTTGAGGTATCAACTATTTATTAGCCTCCTCTACTAGCATGCATCTATATACTGATATGATCATGCAACATTTCTATTGGTTGTTATCAGACATTGTCGACTTGTAGCGGTCACCCTACATTTCTGACAGCATCAGAATTTGTCCTGTCTTTGGCCGCAATACTGTGACAATGGCCGTCTTTGAACCTCTCTCACTGCGCGACGCAGGACCACCGTTTTTGTAGCCACGACCAAAGATGTTTCTTTCACGTTGGTCATCTTTCGTCTGGGACAGTCCCAAAATCACACATGTCAGAGGCTTAAAGGGGGTTGGAGTGGCACCTTCAGACCCACTCAACCCAATTCAGTCCTTCATCACACAAGGTTGAATTGAATTTCACTGGCCACCACTTAGATCCACTGGCTGTAATTACAATCCCAGAAACTGACAGTCATTCATGTTGACTTTGCACCAGAAGACCACTTAATGTATGATAGAGCGAAAGGGGTCAGGGGGTCACGGCACGTCCATGCACATGCCTGGGGTCAGGGGGTCACGGCACGTCCATGCACATGCCTGTGGTCAGGGGGTCACGGCACGTCCATGCACATGCCTGGGGTCAGGGGGTCACGGCACGTCCATGCACATGCCTGGGGTCAGGGGTCACGGCACGTCCATGCACATGCCTGGGGTCAGGGGGTCACGGCACGTCCATGCACAGGCCTGTGGTCAGGGGTCACGGCACGTCCATGCACATGCCTGGGGTCAGGGGGTCACGGCACGTCCATGCACATGCCTGGGGTCAGGGGGTCACGGCACGTCCATGCACATGCCTGGGGTCAGGGGGTCACGGCACGTCCATGCACATGCCTGTGGTCAGGGGTCACGGCACGTCCATGCACATGCCTGTGGTCAGGGGTCACGGCACGTCCATGCACATGCCTGGGGTCAGGGGGTCACGGCACGTCCATGCACATGCCTGTGGTCAGGGGTCACGGCACGTCCATGCACATGCCTGGGGTCAGGGGGTCACGGCACGTCCATGCACATGCCTGGGGTCAGGGGTCACGGCACGTCCATGCACATGCCTGTGGTCAGGGGTCACGGCACGTCCATGCACATGCCTGTGGTCAGGGGTCACGGCACGTCCATGCACATGCCTGGGGTCAGGGGGTCACGGCACGTCCATGCACATGCCTGGGGTCAGGGGTCACGGCACGTCCATGCACATGCCTGGGGTCAGGGGGTCACGGCACATCCATGCACATGCCTGGGGTCAGGGGGTCACGGCACATCCATGCACATGCCTGGCGAGCTTTGCGGTGTGGAAAGCTCTGCAGTCGCCGCCACCAAGGCTCCCTGGCACAACCTCTGCATTCTTTTCCTGACCGTCACCCGTGGATTCCTCAGGGGCACTGCCCTTAAACTGTATACCGCTGTCCATCTTGCCAGCTTACTGACTTAAATTCCTGCATGCTTTCCACCCTCCGCCCTATGGTCAGAAGCAACATCCCTTCGCCAGTCCTTGAGTTGACTGACTCTTCCCCCGTGGTTACGAGCCAGTTTATACGCGCCGGCAGTGTTGGCAGCCATGCCAGCGTCCATGTTACTGCTAGTATTATATTACCATTGTCTCCAGACAGAGCCTTTAAACATTAGCAGGGCCCTTTTATTGGGTGTGTTGAGTTATGAATGATGTGGCATTGAGACGGCGCAGCAGCGCTGGTGTAAGGATTAGCTCAGAGGATGAAACTTTGAACTGACTTTTGCACACTGATATCAATCCAACCATCTTTATTTGGTGTATGGGATTGGGTGGGGAAGGGGGTGTGTGGGGGGGGGGGTGAGATGGGATGATGTCTGCTTTTTGGTTTGAGGCTACGACAACAAAACCTGCTGGTGTGGTGCCAAAGAAAATTCTTACATGTCACTAATTGTCAAGAAAAGTTGGCAACTGGAGAGGTCTATTTAATACAGACAGTATCCAAAACAAACACTGCCACTGCTGACATCAAGATATGCTGCTGTCTGCACCGGAGTGCCAACCTGCCAAACATACCCCCCCCCCACCCCCCCTGCAGGAAAATGCCTAGCTCAACTGTCTTCCAGTGCTCTCATGCATGATAACTCGATCCTCACCTCCAAATGTAATCTTCCTTTGCACCTATTGAATGTAAGATAATGACAATATAAAACATTCCTTTATCCCACTCATTTGAGCTGAGATACTTTCAACTCATAAAGAACTGTTTGACTCAAGGCTTGTCCAGTCTGGCAACATGTGGTGCATCTCTCTCTCTCTCTCTCTCTCTCTCTCTCTCTCTCTCTCTCTCTCTCTCGCTGTGCTTCCCTGTGTTGGTGTTACATCATGGTTGATTCACTGTGGATCAGTTAGATCTTAATTGTTAGGCTAATTCATTCTAAAGTTCTTTGACAAATGCTCGTGATGAACGGCAATCCAATTGAATGAACTTGAACTTGACTGTGGTGGCACTGGGAAAGTCCTGAATTTAACCTAACCCTCCTACCTTCTCCCTCCTGCAACTATTCTCCCAAGTCTATGCTTTAAATATGAACCTGTTCTTTGTCAACTTTCCTCATTAAAAAGGCACTTTAAAAATGCATTATTACTTCATTTTAGAGTTCTGAACAATCTTTCAAACAATCACCATTCTTTGCATGATACTTGCATGACTTTATCTATCTGATAGTGTTGCCAAAACTAATTCACACCTACACTCATACAATAACATCATATGAAGTTTGTGCATTCAAGCCATATATCCAAAACTGAGTTTAGTCCTAGCTTAGCCCTTTTGTGTCAGTCTTGGAGAGTCCATGTCAGTGTGTGCAGAGGAATGACGTAGCTGAACTCTGGCAGACCACCCGCCAACATGGAGACCTTTAACATGACGAGACAGGCACTGTTTTGTCCCTCTGCCAAGCACTACATCAGGGATTTGATGCGATGTTTAACACTCATACAATCAATGTGCTGAGTGTCAGCAATATGAAATTGTTGATCGCCTAAAGTGAAATAAAATTGTGTTGCTAACGTGCATTTGGTCTTCCACAAGACAGGCACGGGCATGAGGAGGTTTCAATCTGCACAGCTCCCCAAGCCTGCGGAGTCAATTCCAAAAAGTCAAGCAGAACAAGTAGGGGCCAAATGACAGAACAAGTAGGGGCCAAAATGACAAAGCCTTTAGCTAAAGTTTGGCTTCACAGAAGTTGGTGTCAGTGTGCAGACAGCAGACAGCAGACAGCAGACAGCCTGCCAAACATTTTGACCTATCACATTCTTCAACCCAAGTCGAGGAGAGGAAGGAGGGAGTCTCATGTCTCCTTTCTGTCAAGCACTTCACTCACTTAATCTCCAGCTCTCCGCTGTTCAGATGGCTCTCATTCGCCCAGCGTGGAAATGAAAAGACAGCCAGCAACACAAGTGAAGAGACCGCGTTACAAAGCTGTCGTTTGTTTCCATGGTTACGCATTTGAAATCAATCCAATTTGCCGCTGCTGCTGACATTACAAACATCCTCAAACTTCTCTTCAAATGCCAGGAAGTATGAACATCTTCTACACCCACGCACAATTGTAAAACCTCATTAAAACTCGCTACATATGTCAATGAGGAAAACAATTGCAAGAAGCCGAGGCTTTTTCAATTAATTGCAAACAATCCGAGAGCAAACCATAATGGTCCCACACGGCCATGCGTCACCTCAGAGGCAGGCAGAATGTAAGGGAGGCAAGCCGGCGTGCTAATTCCTTCTGTTGGGGGGGGAGAAACCACAGCAAATAAACCACAGCAAAGACTTGACGAAACGTTATAGGCAGCCACAGAAAAAACACCTATTACTCGGGGCCAGTGACTTCGCACTCCATTCAAGAACGACATGTATTACCAAGCGTTTATGAGTCTAAGTGAGTGGCCTTGTGGGATGTGGGGGTGGAGGCCGAGGGCACAACAAAGGCCACCAGTCTGCTTAGATAGGTGTGTGCGCTGGAATAGCGAGACGGTGAAGTGACGAGTGAGAGGCTGGCCAGTATGTCCTGCTCGCAATGTGAACAGGCCGCGTTAAACGGCCATGCCAATGATTACTGTATCAAGAAGGCATTAGACTGAGGGAGCGTGTGGGAGGCTGTGGGACTGCTTCCCCTCCGTCTGCACATGTTCTTCTCACAGGCCTCTCAGTGGCCCTGCAACAAGAGTGCTTTGCTTCAACCTGCTGGAGTTCTAGGCTGGATTCAGTCATTTCAAATCACTTCTGATTCCATCCAGCCTGCCACTAACAAAGTCATATTTCCAATCCATCCATAAGTCTAACACGTACTTTCCTACACTCAACCTTATTCATATCACAGACCCCTAATTTTTAGTCCAGATTAGAGCCATGGACCCCCCCCTCCTCTCCCAAACGTGCCCAATTTGATGAGATTTTGTCTCATTGACCCAAATGGAGAATTCCTTGACTATCTGTATTGTAGGTAGAGAAACTATTGTAGCGATTGTGGGTTTTAGATAGGAACTGATGTGTGGGGTTGTTCCTGGGGGGAACGGAATGGAAGCGGAACTTCCTGTCTGACGGTGCGTGCCTGAGTCAGTCAAGCTAGGCGAGGAACGAGAGTGGAGGTGTGTTAGCTAGGAGCGTAGCCGAGTGTGGCTAAGAGCTGGAAGCTATGAGTGTGAGCCTGGAATAAAAGCCTGTACCAACTATAAGTCTCCGGTTCCTGGACAAATGCCTGATTCGTTACACTATTATCAAAACACACATTATTCTACATTCTCTAATTGTGTTAACTTGTTGTAAATTAAATGATGTTGACCCTGGTGGTCCCCCAGACCCCATGTTGAGAACCACTGGTCTAGATAGAAGTGTGAAGTACAGTATGGCTGGAGGGAATAGCATTGCTCTCTCAACACTATGGCAATGATGATGTATTAGCGCAACGGCATTATCACAAAATAAAACGGTCAACAGAAACACATTTAACGTATAGCAATTATGCAGATGTACAGTACGGTGTTAAACCTCGCTCCTATAAATTGAATCTCACGTAACCATTTCCTGATTCCTATAATTAAAGCCCTATACCAGTATGTTTAGGATTCCTTTCTCATGACAATTGCGTTTTCAAAAGAGTATCTAATCAAGGAGTTATTATATTCCCATTATCATTATCATTATTATAATAACAAGCTATGAAGCAGGTCTCGTGAGTGCATCTCTCACTCTCTCTCTCACACACGCAGACACACCCACGCAGGACGCAGACGCAGACCCCGGGGCAATGTGTGGAAACATGCCCCTGACTATCTTGATCTCATGTGTGAACGGGGCTTTGGCTCCCCTCTGTTTGGGCTTGTATCACGCCGGGTTCCAACATGACCTCATCAGCCAGAACAAAAGGCGGTGCGGGGCAGAGGGGAGAGGAGCTGGGCGGAGCAGCGCTTCCCTCCAGGGAGCCAGGCCCAAAGCCTCCGCCACTGCTTTACAGATTAACATTTGGGAAGTGAAGGAGTTTTAATTGGGAGAGGAAGAGAGAGAGGAAGGAAGGAAGGTAGGTGGGAGGGAGGGAGGGAGGGAACGTCGGGGTGGAAGGAAGGTAGCAATAGCGCTGGATCGAGACGGGAAAGTTAATGCAGGTCGAGCTGAGCTTCCTCTGAGGATAGGTTGGCTCTCATTAAGTTATTCCCTTCTCTCTCTCTCTCTCTCTCTCTCTCTCTCTCTCTCTCTCTTTCTCTCATTCATGGTCTCTCACTATTGTGAACTTTGCCTCAGCTGGCTCCTATGACAGCCACATCTCAACGTGATGTGCATGTTACAGCCATTTGTGAGGACTACATTCACTGGTGAGAGTTATGGCTGCACAGCTAGCGATGGCTGTGATGCAACTGGCAGCTTTTCAGTCAACAGGAAATGGAGGGAGACAGCGCAAAATATACAGTAACTATACGAAGGGATCAGCCGAGCAGCATTTTGTTAAACAAACCGCGTCACGGGGTGGACACGGCAATGGGGACCCTATGGAGCGTGAGCTTGAGTGTCTGACTCTAGCCGGCTGACCCTGTTTACATTTTAAAAACTGCGACACTTCACACAACTTTAACACGACATGCATATATTATACATCAAACTATTGAGCTAATTCTGCTCTCACTCAGAATGTCAAAATATAAGCGACGTGATGTATAGTTTTTGAGATATTATTCTGGGTGGTTGTGACGTCACACTGATTCGTCTTATAGAATTCATCTGGGCAACAAACTGCCATGCAATCAGTGTAGGAATGCTGAGATGCTGAGTAAATCTGCCCTACAATATTACCCAAAACCTCACCCTGGGTGTTATTCACCTTATGTAGTAGGGGTGGGGGAAAAAATCGATTCACCTAAGTATCGCGATTTTTAATGTCACGATTTTTTGGATCGATCTTTTATTCCAGAATCGATAATCAAAAAAAAAAAAAAAAAAAAAAAATTTTTGGTGCTTGCAGTCAGGCCACTCACTGAACAGCAGGCCAGGCGCCGCCTACTGGTTTACTAGTGGTTTTATTACTTTATTAGTTAGTCTGAAGTAATAATTACACTTCAGGGTTAAAGTGGGTGCATCTCATTGTAAAATTGGACTTCAAACGGCCCAAATCTGGCTTCAAACGGCCCAAATTTCACGCGCGTTGGCCCATATCGGCCTGGCCTGCTTGGTATCTAATGCCCGGCCTGAATTATGATCCCAGTCCGCCCCTGTTTTTAACTATATCGCCCAGCCCTACTCATGATATATAATATACAGTCTCTAGTGTATGATTCAACTTTTCCCATGTTCTAATCTAGTGTAAAAAAGAAAAGAAAAGAAAAAAATAAACAAAAATCGCAATAAATCGTAATATCGAATCGCAATAATCGTAGAATCGCAATACTTAAGAATCGCAATATAAATCGAATCGGCACCCAAGAATCGTGATAGTATCGAATCGGGAGATAAGTGAATCGCCACAGCCCTATTATGTAGCCCCGCCCACTTGACCCAGTCACAGGAAGTGTAAACACAATAGGAAGTAACTGGCTGACCCCTGTGTTGGAACATAAGGTGAATAAACTCAGATGATGCTCCTATACTCCTCTTATTATACAACCATAGACTGTAAAAAGAGATGGACGGAGTGACTGTGACTTGTGGACTCCCATTTTGAAGCCTCGAGATTGCCATTTTGGCCGCTGCCATCTTGGATCTTGTGCAGTTTGCGCGAGACCAGGCATTTCCCACAGAGCCGCCTGCTATTGGTCCATGATTGGCGAGCTGCGGGATCACTGGACAAGCGACCTGTCAATCATGCCCAAAACATACTTTTATTGTGAATTTTCGTCTAAACGGGTGAGTTATATAAAAATTCACCCCCCGTACAGTTGTCATGAAAGGTGAAGTTAGCTATAGAGACCAAAACTATTTTTTGAACCAGACTGCAAACCATTGACTGTATAGACGGTTTTAACTTGACAACAAAAACATTCTAAATTGAACCCCCGCTCACTTCCTGTTGCAGTGTTTGCTATGGACATAAAAGAAAAAATAACATTCAAGTGCAGGACTGACCATTCTGTGAAAACCGTCTATACAGCTGAGCAGCGAAAACAAAAGTAACGATGTCGAGTGAATATTTCTGCAGTTTGCCGAATGCTGAGAAAAAGGAAGTGCTGTGGGGTTGCGCTCTGGTGAAAACCGTCTATAGAATGGCATGGGATATGAGCTTTCTACAAGTGAAGCGAAAGCATCTTTGATCGGCCCCCTGGTGGTCAGTCCCAGAATAGGTCACAAGTCCCGCCTCCGCCATGTTAGTGGATAGGAAATGAGCCAAACTAAACAATTAACTCATTGAGTGCCAGCCACTTTTGGAGAACGGACGCTCCCAGTGCCAGAGTTTCAGAGCGTTTTCAGTGATTTCTCGAGGCCCACAGAATATTGTGTGATATTACTATGTAAACACTGAACACGCACAAAGAACGATGAGACTCTATTCTATCATCTGCAAAAAAAAGTTTATTGATCCCATTTTCCGTTCTTTAGTTATGAGCCGGAGAAGATAGCTTGATTCATCCAAAAACAGCAATTTTTTTCTAGAAGCTGAGATAATGGGCCTTTTGTGAAATTAAACATTTCAAGCACATCACTGACTCTGAAGCTAATCTTTTCTAATGTAGTCACACCTCAAAAATAATTTCCTTCAATAAAAGAGTGAAGGCCAGGGAATTTTGTTTGGCAGAATAATATTTTTTAGCTACAACCAGCAGCGCTGGCCCCTGCGTGCGCTGCTGGTTGCAGCTTCTTGCTGGTCTTCATTTGCTGCTGGTGGGCATCGGATATTCTGGCTTGCGTTTGTCAATCCTGTCCTGCTGCCTGGGTCTGTCTGGGGGTTGTGTGCTGCTCTGCGTGCCCCCCCCCCCCCCCCCCCCGCCCCGCCCCGCCCCGCCCCGCCCCGCCTCACCTGCACACTCCTCCTCCTGTCTGTGGTGGCTCTCTGCTGAGTTTGCTGTGCGCACAGTGAAGGGTGCGCGACATCAAGCTTTTTTACAGCGTTCCGCGTGTGTTTGTCACCGGCAACCATGCTTCCAGTTGAGAATAATAACAACTCCACGGCTGATCATGCCGATGTGCTGTCGCAACCGACACGGAGCGGCTCAATTGTGGGAGCAGATTGGCTGCTGCAGGCACAGCTGCAGTAACGTTATGCTTCCTGCATATCGATGCATACGGATGCGATGCGATTTCCGTTTCCATAACGACTTCTTCTTTGTTTTTTCCTTGCCTTTCTGTTATGTGGAGAGCACTGTCGCCACCTAAGGGTTCTGTAAAATAGGTTAGACACATTCAATAGCAACCATATTGTAAGAGGCGATGTAAGAGGCTTAGATCGACACTCCCCCGTCAAAAAACGCAATTGACGAACATGTCCGTCCTTGGCACTCTACGTTACTATTTGAAATGACGAACATGTTCGTCCATGGCACTCAAGTATACATGTCAGATTTTTTCCCAAATGTGGTTTCTATATCATTTTTTTGTTCTCATCACACTAATGTATGTTCAAGTGTTCATTTTTCTGATCAATTTGTTTTTAAGTTTTTAAGGAATGTACGTGACCATAATTTATTTCAATGTCAGCTATCAAGATAAATTCAGTTGGTTAATGAAATCGCTATGACGCGTGGATGCAGAGTGTGTGGGAGATTTGCCATGTGTGAGCTTGAGCTGTCAAAAATGTGACTGGGGCGTATTGGCTTGCTCCAGGCCAATCCCGTTGCTTGAATGCTGCGTAGGCGGGCGCAGGGCGTGTTCTGCCCCCAAGGCCAGTGGGATCCATAATCATATGTAGGGGCCAAATGACATATGGACATGGCGTCCATATTAATATAGGTCAGTGGTGTAAACATGTTTGTTTCTGCTTTGAACTCAGGCATTTTAACATGAGAGTGAATGGAGAATGTCTCCCTTTTGCAGCCAACCTCAAATGGCATAAAAAACTCCCCCTCATATACAGCCCCGTATATTGTCCCCAGTTGCACAGTATGTGAGGTCCTGTTATACTTTTATCATGTGTGTCAGTATGCACTGTCATACTCATTAAAGTCATCATGATTCTTACTGTAACGTATCACAGCAAGCTTCTGATACAGGGGGCAGCCAAAGCACACTTATATTTATAATATTTATTTAGCAATGCGCCTGAGTCATAGATGTAAAAGAGCTTGTACAATTATATCTATTTCTGCGTGTCCCTCTGGCATAGCAATTGATGCATTTGATATTTTTCTAGATATTGTAGCATGACAACCTTCGGTAATTATTTGTGGTAATTGACATATCAAGTATATAAAAATCTATTTTGGCAGCCAGCATGTTGGCACTCGCTGACAGGTTTTATGTTTGTTTTGATTACAGTTTCCAGATGTTGTGGTTCAAATCCCTGCAAACTAGATTGTAGGATTGTTGATGTTAAAATTTAAGCTATTAAAGTTCTCCATTATAGGCCAAATAACAAGGGTTTTACCTTATTTCCCAGATGGTTTTGGATCCACTGAGGCCTTTTTATACGATTGATATCAGGTGATTAGAAGAAGAAAGATGTTTCCTTTGGTTTCTATTAGGGATGCAACGGTATGAGTTTTTGACGGTATGATAACCTTGGACAAAAATACCACGGTTTCACGGTATCGCGGTATTGCGGACCTTTATGTGTTGTCAAATGTGGCATAAAAAATGCCAATGAACAAAATGTATTTTATTTTTAACAGTTTGCTGAATTATGGACTGAGATTTTTTTTTAATGTAACCTCCAACTGTAATGACAGTTAACTGGCAAGTATGTGTGTGCTTTGGTAATATAGTACTGTTCTTACTTATAAATGTAAACTATTTAATCTAATTAATTTGATGTGAAACTAAAACATCATCATAATATCAAATACACGCTTCTCTTTTGTAATGGGTGAAGTGGACACAAATAATTATTGTTTCCTCACACATCCACCCCCACTCTGTCTCACACACACACCCACACACACACACACACACACACACACACAGCCTCTGTCCCTGTTTCTGTCTCTCTCTCACTCACACACAAAGTTTGTGCATAATCTTCCACTGATAGGTTGGAGGTGTCTTTCGTCATTATCTAATGTTACTTATCTTCAGTGCAATAAGTTTTGATAACGACCTGCTGTACAGCGACGTTCGCTCAGTCAACTAACGTGTCGTTAACGTTAGTTAGTGGAGAAAGATAGCTGGTGTTAGCTAGCTAATTAGCCATGTTAGCTGCCTCAGTAGGTAACGTTAGCCTAGAGAGAGTATTTATCTGACGTTTGTTAGCTACTCCTCAAACCTGCGGGTGGAAATGGTTTATGTCCAATGCGATGTATGTTGAAGCAAGACAACGTTTTAAATTTGACAAATAACGACGGGTCGTGCTCACGCAGATCTAAGCCCTGGCCATCCTAGCCTCAACGCGAGACTCATCAGTCATTCTGATGAGTCTCGCGTTGAGGCTATGGCCATCTGTGATTTTACAATAGCCGAAATATTCCCATACAGCCGACGTCGTCTTTTTAGATGGGGGGAAAGTTCAGGGGGGTCCTTGCGTTCTCCTGCTTTATCACACACACGGTTGTAAACACAGTCAGGGACAGCTCCTCACAGCTCCTCACTACTGTGCGTCTAGGTAGGCATGCAGCCAGAGGGAGGGGCCGCGTAAGCTGCACTCTGCAAGCAACCTGGCCACGTTGTTTTGGGGAAACAGCTGATACGGTGGAGAAAGTATGACGACAAATCTTAGTGGTTTTGATACCGTGACTTTTTCAAACCGGGGTATACCTTCAAACCGGAAACCGCTGCATCCCTAGTTTCTATTTAGCTGGACAATGATACAAAACCTTTATTTAACCACTGCATCATTGCAGGAACATTTTTACAAAATGTTGCATAGCCCATCATTACTATGCATGCATACAATACCTATAGTCTCAAATCTTGAAGCCCATGTCTAAAGTCAAGTCTAAATGTAGATTACCAAGTCAAGCCCATGTTAATGCCAAGTCTCAATGCTACAATAAATGTAGAACACCAAGTCAAGTCGCAGAATTTACATTCAGTCATCTGGTAGTGGTGGAACAAATCTCGTCACTTTCAATCTAAGTCATTTACACAAACACAATCTTTTGTCAAGACTTCAGTAACTTTTTTTTAAGCATTTGTTTATTGAGATTTTGCATATAAATCAAGGATACAATAGTACACAATATCAGCAATATAAACAATATAAAGATTTCCCACCCCCCACCCTCCCCGAACATCTAATCCATCAAAAAACTAAAGAAGAACAGTGCATTTCCTTTTAAGCAAAGTGTTTGAACAGTATAGCAGTACAGCTTGAGGATTGACATACAAATGTAGAGCATAGCATAAGAATAATATGTATGTATGTTTCACATAGGGTTGTGTTTTGATTTTTATGTTTAATTTTGTCCAATATTGAAATGTTCTAGAATTGCATGTTGTGTTAACATAAATATTATTTTGATCTACCACTTAGCCTACTTAGGCTGATTTGGTTGCTTTTTCTTGTCAAAATGTGGCTACTAGCTTGGAGAGGCTAGCAGCAACCCACTGGATCATCTATTGGCTAGGCTGGTCATTAGCTTGTCTAAGCTTTCTTATCACTGCTATGCTGATGACACCCAGCTTTTCCTTTCCTCCCCCCCCTCCGACACTCAAATCGAGGCTCGCATCTCTGCATGCCTCAAAGACATTGGCGACTGGATGTCTGCCCACCACCTCAAGCTCAACCTTGGTAAGACAGAGCTACTCTTCCTCCCAGGGAAAGACTGCCCTCTCGCAGATCTCTCCATCTCCATCGACAACACCACTGTACTTCCCTCCCAAACAGCTAAGAACCTTGGGGTGATCCTTGACAACCAGCTGTCTTGCTCAGCCAACATAGCTGCTACAGCACGCTCCTGTAGGTTCTCCCTCTACAACATCCACAAAATCCGTCCCTTTCTCACAAGAGAAGCGACTCAACTCCTGGTCCATTCTCTTGTCATCTCCCGCCTGGACTACTGCAACGTGCTCCTGGCCGGCCTACCTGCCACCGACATCCGACCGCTTCAGCTCATTCAGAACGCTGCAGCCCGTCTGGTATTCAACCAACCCAAATTCTCTCACGTCACTCCCCTCTTCCAGGAGCTCCACTGGCTTCCCATCTCGGCCCGCATCAAATTCAAGTCACTGGTACTGGCCTACAGGGTTGCACACCAGTCAGCTCCCCTGTACCTGCAATCTATGGTCAGGTTCCAAACCTCTCAGCACTCCCTTCGCTCCTCCACCAGTGCAGGTCGCCTCGCCCCTCCTTCGCTACGGGGGCTCAAAAGTCGCTCATCCCGATCTCGACTCTTCTCGTCCCTGGCACCTCAATGGTGGAAGGAGCTTCCACCTTCGGTCAGGACGGCTGAATCACTGCCGATCTTTTGGAAAAGACTAAAGACACACCTTTTCAGGCTCCATCTGGGCCCTTCTTGATCTAACTTCTTTCTCTCTCTTTCTAAAAAAAAAAAAAAAAACTAACCTAAACTTGTACCACTAACCTAAACTTGTACCACTGTTCCTTCAGAAGTTGTAGTTGTCATAGACTGTGCGCCATAGTTGATTGCTCTATTGCTGACAAAAATGTGTTATTGTAAGTCGCTTTGGATAAAAGCGTCTGCCAAATGACGTAATGTAATGTAATGTAAGCTGGCTACTAGCTTGGAGAGGCTAGCAACCCACTGGATCATCTATTGGCTAGGCTGGTCATTAGCTTGTCTAAGCTGGCTACTAGCTTGGAGAGGCTAGCAACCCACTGGATCATCTATTGGCTAGGCTGGTCATTAGCTTGTCTAAGCTGGCTACTAGCTTGGAGAGGCTACCAACCCACTGGATCATCTATTGGCTAGGCTGGTCATTAGCTTGTCTAAGCTGGCTACTAGCTTGGAGAGGCTAGCAACCCACTGGATCATCTATTGGCTAGGCTGGTCATTAGCTTGTCTAAGCTGGCTACTAGCTTGGAGAGGCTAGCAACCCACTGGATCATCTATTGGCTAGGCTGGTCATTAGCTTGTCTAAGCTGGCTACTAGCTTGAAGAGGCTAGCAACCCACTGGATCATCTATTGGCTAGGCTGGTCATTAGCTTGTCTAAGCTGGCTATAGCTTGGAGAGGCTAGCAACCCACTGGATCATCTATTGGCTAGGCTGGTCATTAGCTTGTCTAAGCTGACTACTAGCTTGGAGAGGCTAGCAACCCACTGGGTCATCTATTGGCTAGGCTGGTCATTAGCTTGTCTAAGCTGGCTACTAGCTTGGAGAGGCTAGCAACCCACTGGATCATCTATTGGCTAGGCTGGTCATTGGCTTGTTAGTTCTAAGAACTACTATAGTTCCCAATTCCTGCGGTGAGAACACCACAAAAAGGGGAGAGATCCTCCAACTGTTCCTAGAACTGTGAAAAGCGGTCCTGCGATCCGAAAGCACCTATTTTCAACCATAAACATGTGTAACCGCTTACACAAGCAGTTCCCCCGATGCACCTGGTAGCATTAGATCAGCCAGCAGATGAACTCTCAATACGGGGAAGGGCGGCCTAAACGCCACGTTCTGAGCAACTTCTGGGCCGTTCGGTCATGAGTGACTCCTCAGCCAAGCCATCAATCAACTCGCAATCTATCTGATGCCTCCAGGGCTAATAAGCCTGTGACCTAAGCACACCTAAACAGAACTTGTGCACACATGTGCACACACACACACAACACACACACACACACACACACTCTGGCCTCAACCCCCGGCCTATCCTGTGCACCTGTTCTTGAGTCTTGCTTACTAGGATAAGCTAGAAGTTCAAAGTCTTTGTGACATCATGGACTGAGGTCATTCGCATCTACTCTAAAAGAGGAATGCCACTCAATGTATGAATTCACATTTGCATTATTCCACTGACCTTAGACAGTTCAATTCACACTTTATGCAGTTTATGTGAACATGCACAAGTCCTAAAAGGCTGATAGTGTGTTGTGGACACTATTCTATTCTATTCTATTCTATTCTATTCTATTCTATTCTATTCTATTCCCTAAATAGAAAGAAGATAATAATCTATAATGTGGTGACCACAAATTGACTACAAGTGAACTCTAGTGGGAATGGCCATAAACCACAAGTGCAGGTTTGGACTGAGTCACATGACTCTCATGGGATGGGGGGCTGGACACTACGCCATGTTCCTGGCCTGTTAATTCAGTCATCGTCTCCCCTCTGGTAGTGTCTCCCCACACTCAAACATTACATTGAATCGCTGCGCTCCGTATACTACATAAATGAGTCTGTACCACTTCACAGCCACTGCTGGGGTTTGAGGGTGCGTCTAGGGGGGTGAAATTGAATGAGTGACAGGTCGTAGCACCAATGAGAGAGTGATTTGAAAAATGGGCTGCGTGTTGTCTGATCGCAAAGTTGTTACTGATTGGGCAGGACTGTATCAGAATCAGATATCATTTATTCACCATTATGTTATGTAACATATAGGAACTTGTTTTGGCATTAAAGTGCATTCATCTTTTTTCACATAAGAGGGACAAGTGCAAAACAAGACAAATACAGTGGAACAACAGGACAAAGAAAGTGCAATATCTGGTGATGGGCAGTGCAAGCTTGGATTAGAGTTCAGGCCCGAGGCAGCTCCACTTAGGGGGGGGAGCAGGGGGATACCTGACTGATTTACGAGGCGTGCTGCTGAGGGGAAAAAGCTGAGTCTGGCGGTTTTTCAGAGTCACTGGCAGGCGTAGCCGCCTACCGTGGGGAAGCATGGTGAAGAGGTTGTGACCCGGGTGGGATGGGTCAGCCACGGAGTCACCACACTGGGGACCGAGGACTGGGGATGTGGCCCGGGAGGCGTGAGGGAAGAGGGCAGGGGGGAGCCTCTCTGTCTCGAACCTACAGTAGAATTTGTTGGCAAGGAGGAGGCTGTCAGCCGTCCGTGGGGACTTTGGTTTGTAGTTGGTGATTGTTTTGAGGCCTTTACAAACGGAGAAGAGATTCCCCTCAGAGAACTGCCTCTGAATTTCTCAGAGAAGCGTTGGTTCGCCGCCTTCACCGCTCTCACGATGATGTGTTTGGCCTCCTTAAACCTGTTAGTGTCCCCACTATGCCTGGGCACCTCCTTCTCAGTCCGCAGCCTGCGGAGATGGGCTGTGAACCAGGGCTTGTCATTGTTGTAAATCATCCTGGTGCGGAAGGGGACACACGCCTCCTCACAGAAGCTGATGAATGACGTCACGGTCTCTGTGTCGTCATCCAGGTTGTTGCCAGCCTCTGGCCCCGCCCACTCGACAAGACCCCGATCGCAGCCTGCGCGCTCCAGCCAGGCGCAGAGTTTCTCGCGAGCCTCGGAGGACCACATTTTAAAGCGTCTTGTTACAGGTTTACAGTGTTTTAGTTTCTGCCTGTAGCAAGGGATCAGATGGATTAACTCGTGATCACTGTTGCCCAGTGCGGCACGGGAGACAGAATGGTATGCCTGCTTAGTTGTACTGTAGCAATGATCCAAAGTGTTCGCTCCCCGAGTTGGACACGTGATGTGTTGCCGGTACCTCGGAAGAGCGCGGCTAAGACTAGCCTTGTTAAAATGTCCGATGGCGACCACCGGACTTTCAGGATATTTCCGTTCAATGCTCACAATCTGCTCGGCTAGTGTGTCTTCCATCCATCACTGGCATATGACTGGTCAAGTGAACGGTTCCCTCCCATTACCAGCCAGCTGGGGGGAAGCATCCCAGACCCAGAGAGAGCTCTGCAGCATGCAGTAACGTAGTGTATCAGCGTAAGAACTCTCATGGGTCTGGAGTCGAGACTACCCCTCTGGGGACAACAGCACACAGCTAGTTAGCATAAACCACGTTAGCTAGCCTGCTACCTGCTGTATTATGATAGAGATAAGGGAAGAAATGGCTCCAATGACTTGCTGGGCCAACATGAGATCTGACTCTCTCACCATTCCTCTCATATTTACAATAATAAAGTTGACATCTGTCTGTGTGTGTATAAATGCATACCCACACACCCCAGGACGGATTGGGCTAGAACTTTGCATGCAGTGGTTTATGATCCAGGGAAGGTCTTGGGCAGGTTGGAAAGTCCTGGAAGCACCTGGAAAGTCCTAGAAACCAACTGACGCTCTCACCTCAGGTCGGATTGGGCTAAACAAATCATGGCGATGGGTTATGATCCGGGGAAGGTCATAAGCAGGTCATCAAGTCCTCGAAACACCTGGAAAGTCCTGGAAACCACATGCACACCCCAGGTCACATTGGGCTGAAAATGTGCATGGCAGTGGGTTATGATCTGGGGAAGGTCATAAGCAGGTTGTCAAGTCCTGGAACCACCTGGAAAGTCCTGGAAACCATACCCACACCCCAGGTCGGATTTGGCTGAACATTTGCATGGTGGTCGCTTATGATCCAGGGGAGGACATGGGCAAAAATAAAGGTACAGTATTAGAAAAGAGAACAGGCCAGCACACTCAATGTCCTTTCACAAATGTAATTCTCATCTGAGCACAGCAGCAAAAGGCCAGGCCTTCTTCAGCTTTGACACAATGCTGAAGAATTATTGCTCGGACAAGTAACTTTTGTGCCTGGACAAGTGAAAGTTTAATTTAATTTTCAGAATGACAAGTCCCTCAAAAAGTGAATGTCAAGCCCTGTAAAGTACAAAGTAAAAGTCCTTTAAAGTGACATATAATGGGGGAAAGGGTGTGTGTGTGGGGGGTGTAGGATAGTGTCTGTGGGATAATGCCCATGGGGGGAGTGATAAAGTCCTGATTTGTGGGGGCTTTCGGGTCTCATTGAAGAGGCAGATGGCAGTTGGGTAGAAGCTGTCCTTGTGGCAAGAGGTTCTGGTACTGCAATGGGGGAGGATCCTGAAGAGTTTATGTCCTGGGTGGGTGGAGTTGGACATAATTTTCTGAGGCCGCTTTAGCATCCTGTCAGTGTGTAGCCCTTGAATGGATGGCAGGCTGCACCCGACCACCTTTTCAGCACGGCAGATGATGTGCTGCAGTCTGGAGATATCCTTGCGGGCAGCACCAGCATACCAGACGGTGATGGAGGAGGTCAGGATGTAGAAAAGTGCCAACGCTGCCTTTGGCACCTTGAACTTCCTCAGCCGCCACAGAAAGTACATCCTCTGTTGTGCCTTCTTGGTGAGAGCTTTCATGTGCAGCTCCCATTTCAGGTCCCAGCTGATGATTGAGCCAAGGAAGTGAAAGGACTCCACAGTGTTGACTGGGGAGTGACCCAGGGGAGTGACCCAGGGTGATGGGGAAGGTGGGTGTGTTCTTCCTGTACTCCACAACCATCCACTGTCTTTTGAGCATTGAGCTCCAGGTTATTTTGACTAGACCAGGTCATCAGGTGGTCGATCTCCTGCCTGTACGCAGACCTGTCACCATTAGCCTAGCTTTGTTCACACCATAGGCAGAACTGACACTTGACCCTTCACACCAGACACTCTCCTTTCCTCAGCGCCGGGCTCGGAGCTGCTCCACCGGGCCCCTCCCCCCTCCATTCACTTCCTGCATGGCAGCTTCAAGCTTCACTCGTCACGCTTGGAAAATAGGACTGAATCCTGAACGATGGCTTGAGCAAGGCGTGAGCGTGGCTTCAGCGTGACGCACGCGCGGGTGGTGTGAACGGCCTCACCTGTTAACAAGGACGCCTAAATGAAACTTGTGGGTTCAGCATAGGTTCAGCGTAGGTTGAGCTTAGGTTGAGCGTTGCTTCAGCGTCTGGTGTGAACGACCTCTTAGAGAGGAGCCCTATTGAGGGTGGTGTCATCTGCAAATTTCAGGAGCTGGACTGATGGCTGCAGGTGCAGCTGTTGGTGTCCAGGGAGAAGAAGTATGGAGAGAGGACGCCACCCTGGGCAGCTCCGGTGCTGATGGTCCGGGAGTCGGTGACATGCTTCCCCAGCCTGACGTGCTGCTTCCTGTTTGTTAGGAAGTCTGTGGACCATCTGCAGATGAGTCGGGCACGCCCAGCTGGGAGGGCTTCACGTGCAGCAGCACAAACCTATTTGTGCCTATTTAACCAGGGCAACGCCGGGTACAATGCTAGTCAAGAATATAACACATGTCATAACAGCCCGCCACCCTCACCTCGAAGTAAATCCATTTCAAATAGTATGAAGCTGATATGCATACAGAGTATAGAGCTTCTGGCAGAAGTCACGCATGTCTTTCACACGGTACAATAACGGTACTTCAATCGTCTCAGTGACTGCCAGTATTAAAAGTAATTTTGGCACTCGTTTTACCCGTACACCCTTCTGTAAACACGCAATCACCTATTAACCGACGCATGTAAATACAGACGCGCGCGCCGCATGTACACAATAGCATTTCAGCCACCCTTAAGTGCTGCAGGACTTTCCACTGGTGTTTTGAAACCTTTGCAAGGAAAAAGCCTGTGAGATTTCTGATTACGTCACACTGTGTGGACATTTGTAATCAGGTCATGATCCAACTGGAGAGCAGGTAAACGTTTATAGGTCTTGAATTTACATGATAGTTCCAGTTGGTTATTACAAGACCAATAACCAGAATCCAAGTGACTTTATTTGGAAAATACAATAAATTTACAGGAATTTATCTTGGTGGCACTGTTGCATACAACAACTTCTGTATGCAATGTTCCCTGGAGGCAACAACTTGTACAGTGACTCAATACATAGTGAAACAAAAAGCAAGGACAAGAGTACCTTACATAATGCAGAAAGGGATAGAGCAAGATCAACTATAAACCAGGGGAATGACATGTTACTCTTGACACAGAGTAAATACCCTGAACATTCAATGGCTATGTGCATCCAGTAAAATCATTACATACAGAATGCAGAAGTACAGAGAGGTGCAATGAGTGTCTATTCCAGAGGGACATTACGAAATGAAGAGCATTAAGAGTTGCATGAAATCATAATATATACAATATATTATATATATATATAATATATATACTGTTATTATTATTACTAGTGGAATACCCGTCCCTGTGGGACTGGTTATTTAGTTAGGCCTCGCTCACAGAGTTGGCATGCAGCCTCTCCTCTCCCCAGAGGGGTTTCATAGTCAGCTTCACTGATTATAATGCTGCTCACCTGTGGGCTCCTCCACTCTGCAGATCTCCATGGTGCTGAACCTGTCTTGAGTCATTTTGGCCACTAAATTAGCCTTTTTTGCCCACAATTAAACACCCGTGCCGCATAACCACACTTGATCCAACCCCCAACCCTCTCCAGAAATGAAGCAGTACGCTCCTGCTTCCACCTCTGGCTTTTCCGGGTAAACGGAGGATTATCGAGTGCAGCACAGGAGACAGAGGTGACAAACAAATGTTTAATTGCAAATAAAATATGCCTCTTGTCTTTTTATTTACACTGCAATGTTTTGTGAGTAAAACAATGACTGTGTATTAACTACGATCGGCGGGCACCGACATCACAAATATAAAGAGGGAGCACAAACGCAATGATAACACAGCAACACGGACACCTGTATGCTGGTGAGATGTAATTACAAGCTATGAAGCGTTGTGTGTGTTTGCATCTTATTTTCTAGAGGACAGTGCTCGATGGTCCGTGTTGGAGGTGGCTGTCTGCAGCTGTGTGCGCATGACTTGAACCATCGTGCGGCGCGTGCATGTCAATTTGACTGGCACAGAAGAGGATATGAGACTGACCAGCCCGGTCAATGGCCAATCAGCTGAAAACCGGACGATTCCGCTCACCCGTCGGTCGATCAGTGCATCTCTAGAGTAAAATCTTCAAGGCCACAGGTGAAACATCTGTAGATAATTTTTTTAATAGGGTGGATTTACACAAAGATTTCCTCAGGGGAGGCTCAGAGTAATCCTATTTTTAATAACAAAAATGACAACAAAAGTTTCAGGATTACTTCTGGATTTCTATTTTAATGAAGTTTTATGAAGTTTTTAAATTCAAGATAATTATTTATGTCCGACTACAGATCTTCATTTCATATTCTCCCTTCAAGGATGAAAGCAGTTCCTTTCAACACTTTAGAAGTGTGGGCTGTGAATGTGAAAAGGTTGTTGCCTGACTCTTCTCATGCTGACACCCTAGTGTACACATACGCTCACCATATGCTTCAGATCAGAAAAATTATTCATAGCAAACAGGTGAGAGTGTCAGTTTGATCCGTGTGTTACTTCATATTTTAGAGCTCACTGACAGAGCAGTCCAAGCATTATTTATGGTACAAAGTGACTAAAGACTAAACCTAGGTTCTGATTCAATCAGTGGGACTTTTAATTTCAAATGCAACTTTTACAGTATAACCTTTTTGAGAAAACTCTTGGATGAGTAGAAAAGAGACATTCTTGTCTTAGATGGATACACATCATTTAACTTGGGGATTTTTGGGGGGCCACTGAGGAGGATATTTCATTATTTAAAGTAACACTTTCCCATGGCAGAGATTGATCAACTAATCACAAGGGATATATCTGAAACTGAGAAATCATTATTGGCAAATGTAAGAACTTGGGAGTTGGCACACTGTTACAAGTCAAAGATTATGCCACACACTTCAAGTTTGACTCTAGGGAGTAAAGCCGGATTAAACATTATTGCACAAACACAAATAAAACATTAATTACAGAGTAGGAAAATAAATGTTAAAACAAAGAAATAGGGAAACTGGCTGACTATAAGCCAACTATCTGCACTTTTACTCATGAATCATTCACAAATCTTTTTTATACCTTCAGACTTTCATAAAATACAAATAAAACCACACTCTGTGAAAAAATAGGGACAGAATGTCTTGCACAGTGACCCCGGCAGCCCATGCTCCTGCAGCACCTCCCACAGGACACCTCAGGGAACATGGTCGTTTTCCACATCCACAACACACATGTAGACATGATTAGTGAATTACCACGGTCATTCAACTATCTCTGAGAGGGTAAGAAGCTGCTCCACTGTTCCACGACTCAGCTTCCCTCACCACCGCTGTCCACCAGCAGATCCTTTTTGACCACAGCTGCTTGCAGCTGCTTCCACAAGGCAGGTTTTTGAACAGGGACCATTCTGACGCCATGTCCCCAACCCTCCACCCTACAGGAGATGCTTGGACGGAGGTGAGAGTTGAAATAATTCCAGACAGAGTCCTTCACCCACAGAAGCTACAGAGGCAGCTGAGAAGGATGCGTCTCAGCTGAGGGAGGCTGCTGAAGTGAGACTGACAGAAAACTCTGTGCTGCAACAAACTTCATGGTGTCTTGGTGAACCTGACTTTGACTTTGACTGCCAACCCTGAATACAGAACAGTGGACAGAGACTGTGTTTTTACCTGGAACTTGCGGCTAACTTTACATCCAGCGCCAGCCGTTCAGCAATGTCTCTTTCCAGAAATCATGACCCGGTTACTCAAGATAATCCACACACCTTGTTGTGCACAGTTTCATGTAGGAATTATTTTCTTTCGACCAAACTACTCCCACTAGCTGCTAGCTAGCTGCAGCTATAGCTGCTGCTAGAATTGCCCAGATTCTGGGCTGATACTAGGCCCCTGGCCGCTTCTGGATGACACTTCTCTGATGACATCACCGCAAGATGACATCACAATGCCATCGGTGACATCATCGAACAAGTGTTCGATCTTACAAGTGTCTTAAAGTGTGACAAGATCGAGGCATGACCAGTATCACCAGTGATGTCATACTTCCAAACCCAGCAAGGCTATAAATATAAGCAGAGCTTCTAAGCTTCTGGTGGCATCTAGGCAGAGTGCACAGAGTCCTGAGTCCAATGCCCAAGAGACCAAGGAGTGTACGTGGTAGTAGTAGCACCCCTGGTAGATGTATAGGCCCAGACGACGAGGCGTTCAGCTGCTCTCCTCGTAGTAGTACCACAGGAGCCGACACCAGGCCCAGAGACGCCACGGGAACAAGGAGCGACGTGGCTCTTCCCAGGGCGGCTTATTAATATGGTGTGGATGAGACCGTAGAAGGCAGGTGGATCCCCTGGTCCATCAGCAGGAATCCAAGATGGGCTTCAAGATGCTTTAGGAGGCGCTGGTCAACACCCAGTTGGCCAGCGGGTTATGGGAGGAAGGGACCTCCTACACACTCTTGCCAGTGTGCCTGTATCAACACAAGCTTCAAGATCTGAGCCAGGCTCAAACCCAAACATAGAGCAGGTGAGTTCGCTGAACTCACGAACCCCTGAGAAAGAAGGCTTGATTGCCACAGGTGAAAGAGGACAATACACTGTGGAATCCGCCGATGGTGCTTACTGAACTTCTCACTTGGGGACACAAAGGTCTGGGCTTTTCAACCCCGCAATGACCTCTAGAACAAGCAGTTTAGCAGCTAGCGGGTATATTCAGTCAAAGAAAATAGTTCCTACATTTTCACAACAAGGTCTGTGGATTATCTTGAGTAACCGGGTCATGATTTCTTGAAAGAGACATTGCTGTTTATCAGGCAACTAACACAAAGTGATAGATGGATAAATAGCACTTTAGGTGAGAGGAAAAATATGTATTTTGGATTTTAGGCTGAGCTGTCCCTTTAACTCATTGGCTGCCAGCCATTTCTGGAAAACGGACGCTCCCAGTGCCAGCCCTTTCAGAGCGTTTTCAGTGATTTCTCAAGACCCACAGAATATTGTGTGATATTACTATGTAAACACCGAACACGCCCACAAACGATGAGACTCTCTTGTATCATCAGAAAAAAAAAGTTTATTTTTATATCATTTTCCGTTCTTTAGTTATCAGCAGTATTAGATAGGTTGGTTTCACCAGAAACAGATGTTTCAAACTAGAACTGGAGATAATGAGCCTTTTGTGAAATGAAGCATTTCAAGCACATCACTGACTCTGAAGCTAATATTTTCTGATGTAGTGACACCTCAAATATCTGAACAGTAATTTCCTTCAATAAAACAGCAAAAACAAAGGAATTTTGATGGCAAAATAATATTTTTTAGCTGCAACCAGCAGCGCTGGCCCCTGCGTGCGCAGACCCTACACCTTCTTGCTGGTCTTGATTTACTGCTGGTGGGCATCAGGTATTCCAGCTTGTGTTTGCCAATCTGTCCATCGAGCCTGCTGTCTGGGTCGGTGTTGTATGGTGCCCTGCGTGCCCCACCCCCCTCAACTGCAAACTCCTCCTCCGTGGGAGTGTCTCTGGTGGCTCTCTGCTGCACGTTTGCTCTGAACCTTCTGCTGCACTTTTCAAAGTGCGCTGCACCCAGCGTCTATTTTCAGAGCGCTCCGCCGTTTTTGTGCGCCGGCTCCCAGCGCTCCCAGCTGAGAATAATTTAACTTTTCAGAAAGACGCTGGTGTCGGGTGCTCCTTTTCTGGCAACTAATCATATGGAGAAACTATCGCAACAGAGACAGAAAGGCTCAATTGTGAGAGCAGATTGGCTGCTGTTCACAGCTAACGTTAGCTCCAGCATGCATCGGTTTCCGTTTCCCCACGGCTTCTTCTACTCTTTTTTCTCATCTTTCTCTAATCCGGAGAGCACTGTCGCCACCTAATGGGTCCGTAAAATAGCTTATACACCTTCAAAATCCCCCATATTTTTACAGGAGATGCATCAGGCTTTGATCCACGTCCCACCGTCAAAAAACGCAATTGACGTCACGTCAATGGCAGCCTACGTTACTATTTGAATTGACGTCTTTATATGGAAGTAGGCTACATTTCCAGCACGAAAAGTCGAGCAAACAAACAGACATGGCATCACAAAATATATATGGGCTCTATCGTTACGCCAGATAAGTCTAGGAAGTCACAGTAGAACCGAGTTACGGCTCACTCATCTCCAAAATTACGTAAAGTCTACAAGGGATATTTATACCACCAGGATGACATATATGTTTCACATAGGGTTGTGTTTTGATTTCGAGATTTTATTTTGTCCAATATTGAAATGTTCGACAATTGCATGTTGTGTTAACATTATTTCTATCTACCTTTCTATCTATTTAGGCTAATTTGGATGCTATTTGTTATCGAAATGTACCTCAATGGATGCTGGGAGATTTTACATGTGTGGCTTTGTGCCTGTCTGCTGAGGGAGTGAGAGAGAGAAAGAGAGGGGGGACAGAGAGTGGAGAGTCCGCCACATAGAACCGGCTAACTTTTTTCCATCAGTCATTCACTGCTATTTAAACACAAATATTGATATACACAGACTGAAGATTGTTTCACAAGCGAAAATAGCATTATGTAGCGACCAGAGGAGGCGGTCGCTCTGATTGGTGACAGTTCTGCTCTTAAGAAGCGCAAAGGATTATGGGAGTTCATGTTCTTGTGGGAAGCTTCTTACTGTACAGTAGGGCTGTTGAAACGAATTTTGATATTCGAATATTATTCGAATTTAATAATTATGAACGAAATTCGATTATTATTATTTTTTTAAAACGAATATTTTTTTATTAAAAAAAAAAAAAAAAATTTTTTTTTTTTTTTTTAGAACACTAGAACAGTGACAAGTTCTGACAACATACTTGAAGAAAAGAGTGTTAACTGAAGTTGACTGTTGAAGCTGCTATACTGATGTAAACCTACCTGTAGCTCTTAAAATGTATGTTCATTCATTGTTAACTGAAGTTGACTGTTGAAGCTGCTATACTGAATGTAAACCTGTAGCTCTTAACTAAGCTCTGGTTATCTGACCTATTTTCTAATGCAATGAATGTACGGTATGTACATTGTACAAGGAACATGTTTTCTTAAATAAACATCATTGCTGGACTATTTGTGATAAGCCTAATATTATTTTGAATATTCATCCACCATTCACTTTTCCATCTACATTTGTTAAAATGCTTAGAAAAAGTTTTACTTGGTCAAACCCAAAGATTCAGCTATATTTAGAATCAGAACATAACATAAGAGAAGACAACAATTCACTCAGACCAAAAAAAAAAAATTTTTTTTTTTTTTAATTCAATTAAAAATTAATTAAAATATTCGAATATAATTCGAATATTAAAATGTATAAAGCACTGAAATTCGAATTTGATTATAGAGGGAGATTGACAGCCCTACTGTACAGTTAAAAACGTGGTTTAGTGATGTTGTGCATATGTTTTGATTGCATTATGTGGTATTATGGCAATGTTTGTGTGGCCAGGATATGTTTAGTTTTACTATCAATGTAGCCACCACGACTGAGACTGTTAGTGTGTTTGATCACCTCTGGCCGGAGTTTCTGGAAATGTTACGTTAAAAGTAAGATATCTGTGTCAGTCTGCATTCTTCCACGCAAACTTGCCACAATATTGTTTGGGGAGGGTTAATTATAATTTTCAAATCGCTTCGGGAGGGTCAAGGAAAAATATATTTTGATCAGGGAAGGGGCACAGCTTTTTATTTCAGAGCACACCAAATTCCTCCAGTGACCCCCTTTCTAAATAACGAACGGTCCCTTATCAAGGTTGAACGATATTGGCATACCATGTCAAATGTTGGCCCACAATCCTCTGCAGATGGGGAAGCTTTCTTAGATTAATTTGAAGAAATAATATGTGCATTTTGTCACAGATCAGTCTCTCTTCATAAATCACATAAAGCCATTTACTTTAGCTCTTAGTATGTACCCACACAGAAAAACAAAGGTGCTGAAAAAATAACCATTTCTGGTTACACAAAGAACCTTTCAGACAAAGCTTCTTTAAAGAACCAATTCTGCTCACACCTGGATTGCATTTTTGTTGATCTACCTTATTTGCAATTGCACAATACAGTATATATACTATGGAGGCGTTTAGTTATTTTCCACATTATGCCATCACCCTTCATCCAATAATTAAGAACATTTTAACATCTCAAAGACCCATATAAACAGTAGCTGGAGCACTGAATTGATATTAAGAACCATATATCGTTTTTTTTAGGGTTCCTGAAATGTTCTTCGTGAGACCTTTTTTTATTTTATTCATTACTTTTTTATGTGAAACTCAGTTAAGCGTTTACTAGGTCGATTGGACACAAGCCAAAGACACCATACTGTGCAACGTTGGTCCTAATACTATTTCCGTGTAAGTACTTCTCCAAACTTCTGCACTCAAAGACATTGGAAGGAATGGGAAAATGACACCTGGGAAAACATTCCATAAGGGGACCCTGCTCATGCTCAGGCTGGCCATGGTCCATGGAATTCTTCGCACGTCTGATGAAGCTGTACGAGCAGATTAGCATTCTAGTGACATGGGAAGGTAACGGGACACGAGGGTATTCCTGTGCATCTGTAACCAGAGTTGGTAAACATTTATTTCCAGGCATTCTCATGCTGCTGCCAGAGATGGGGCGATATAAGGTTCCCTGGGGCCCCACTAGGATAGTGTGGCAAAGGGAATGCCAACACTGGCAAGACCTAATGCATTTGTATCAAGAGGCCACATGAAGAACATACATTGAACGAGCATCCTCTGGGTTTCAACTTTCGTGAAGAAAACAGAAACCTGTCATTATAGCTCCCTAACTTTTCTTTCAACGTGTTGTTTTAATAGTGTATGTTGGTATGGTATATATTGGTATCAGCTTAGACCACTGATGGTTGATTATTTCATCAAAATGCAAAGCTGTATTTAAAGCAGTGGTTCTCAACTGGTGGGTCGCGACTCACGACTCAGGGCCATTTTGAGTGAGTCGCAGATGTGTGGATGAAAAAAAAAAGAATCCACCCCTTGAGGACGCTGGCATCCATGGCCGACATTGCTGTCTTTTAGAGGGTGTAGCGGGCTCATTTTTTAATCCAGAGTGAACATATTGGTATTTTCTGAAACTACACCACCTAATGCATAAAAAATGCCATGCTACCTTGTCAGCAAGAGGGCTAAATAACTCTCAGAATTTAGGCAACATTTTGGCAAGTGAAAACAAACAACACTTTTCAAAGGGATCGCTTGACCTTTCACCTCGATATTTGAATGAGAATGGGTTCTATGGGTACCCACCCACGCTTCTTCGTTATAGACATGCCCACTTTATGCTAATCCCATACAGTTTTTGGCCAAAACCACACAGTTTTTTGCATCCAGTGTTTCTATTTGAATATTTCTGCATACTGGGGTCCCCAAACAGTCTTGGAATAAATTGGTTATGGCTGTAGTGAGACCATCTTTCGAAACTTGACCTCACTGTATAAAATTACCTATTGTGACCTCTAGGATCATCACAGCCTCATGAAACATTACAACCACCAACTAGAGACCTAGACCATTCAGATAAGACTTTTAAAGTCATAATATACCAGAAATGTGGGTCACGACTTAATGACTAAAGGTCGAAAAAAACAAAAAAAACAAGGTCGAAAAAAACGCTCCCGATGTGTAACATCGGGAGCGTTTTTTTCGTCCGATTAATTCGCACGTCAATAATATTTTCCGAACCTATATCAGTCAATACAACCGTGCATACCAACGGTGATGTTTCGCTGAGTGTTATTGCGGTGTTTATTTTTTCGAACCACAGAAATTCGCTTCCGACATGTACACATCTGTGGTTGTGATTGACAGGTGGGTCAAAACTCGCATGGCAATTTCGTGCCGTATATTCGCATCGCTCTTGATGTGTAAGGACCTTAAGCCTTTGTTCACACCTGCCTCTTAACATAAGCAGAACTAAAGCTTGAGGCAGGCTTAAGCTGAGCTGACGCTTAACCGTTCACACAAGAAGCCTTCTCTTTCCCTCAGCGCCTCGCTCAGCACGCCTTGAACCCGCCCACGACAACTCCCATTGACTTCATGCCTGGCAGCTTCACACGTCACGCTTGGAAAATAGGACTGAATCCTGAACAATCGCTTGAGCGTACCTTGAGCGAACGGCTTTGCCTGTTAACAAGCACGCCAAAATGAAACTTGTGGGTTCAGTCTAGGTTGAGCTTAGGGTGAGCGTTGCTTCGGCGTCTGGTGTGAACGGGCTGTAAGGAAAAATGTGGGTTGTGAGGCTAGACCAGAGAGAACCACTGATTTAGAGATATGAGTCAGGTTTTTAAGGAGTTTGTACAGATCTGATTTATCATTAACTAGGATTTAGTTTCAGACAATCTATTATAAAACACTAATATAACACAAGCACATTGGTTTTGGTTTGAGATATTACAGTCAATTATATCTGGTGCATTTTGCTTGATGTCTATTGAAAAAAAAGACAGTAAGCTCAGTGAGGTAGATAAATATGTGTATTTTGGCAACTCCATGTTTGTATACCTAAGTTGTGCCGTAATAAAACTGTTTACTTTGGCACAGCATTCTGCCGAAACCACCCCATGCATGTATATTCACATGCACATATTTCAAGGACTTGTAATGCACAGTGCTGAAATACTTCACATAGTCTCTCCCAGTGCCCAGCTCTACCCACCACTATACGCTTAACCTTATGTGTTCACGCATCACATTTTCCTTCACATTTTGGACCAGGGTGGAATAACATTTAATAGCATAGACGGGATGCACTCCAAAATTCCTGTGTGGTGGTGAAGTTTGAGAGACAGCTTGTGCTGAATGTCAGACAGAGCTTTCAAGCTTGATGCACACGGGCCGTGCTCCTGGTGCTCCTGGGCCCCACGTGTGACAGCTTTCTCATCAATCATTCCCCTATATTCTTAAGTAAACTTTTGACTCATAATCTCCCTGGCCTGCCGCTGCTATCTCTTTGTGTTGAAACATGCTTGCTTTTCTCTTTGTGGGCACTTTGTCATATTAGGTTGTGATGTTACAGAGCAGTGATGGAAGGCGGCCCTGGCTTCACTCTGCAGCTGGACCATTGTTCTTCTAAGGCTGGAGGTTTAAGTGGGAGGGCCTCGCCTTTAGTTTTGGTTCCGCATTACCTCACAGGAATGGGAAAGCACGCTGATGATCAGCTGAATAGTTTTTGACTGGAGAGACACACGGTTGGTTTTAACGTTGCAGTTTGTCTCTCCTCCCCCACACCATAATCCTTATTATTATTTATAATAATAAAATGTACTGTATGTCTTCCTCTGGAGCAGGTACAATACTACAGTGTATATAGAGTTGACTAGACTCAGTAGCTTCAATAAACCACATTAGAAATACAATCTACCCTTCTGTCTCATCGCTGTGTGACAGGTGTCAGAGGGCACTCTGTCTCATGCCTTCTGGTTCTGCCCTTCACTCACGGGATTCTGGGCCAAAATGTTTGACTGAGAGTCTAAGGCCTACAAAATAACCCTTCAGCCGGAGGCAGAACTCGCCATCTTCGGCTGCTCGGAGTCCTCTCTGAACTTCCCTACAGTTGTTGTGCAACAGTCTCTGACACAGGGGGCAACTGTTGCAAAAAAAACTCATTCTGAAGGAATGGAAGTCCCCCTCTTCACCTTCTTTTCAACTGTAGTTGGCGGACATGATTTCTGTTATACGAATGGAGAGACTCAGGTTCCTGAGAACCAACTCACTTAATTTTTTCCCGAATATCTGGGACCCGTTTCTAGCCTCTCTCCACGAGGTTAGGGGCGATGGGGGCCTCGCCCGGCTGATTTCTCAAGGACCCCCTTGACCCCATGCAAGCTCTTACAAGCACATAAGCACCTTATGTGGCTTGTAGCATCACGTTGTAATATTGAATGTCAAATATATATATATATGTATGGTTTTTTTTCCTTTTCCTTTCCTGTGTCTGAGCCTGTTTATCTGTTTGTTCGTGTGTTGGTCAAAAGAAAATTGAAAATGAAATATTGGGAAAAAAAAAGAAAATAAATACAATTTGGTCAGATTCCCACCCTATCTCATCTCTTCGTATTTGATTATGAAGGAGTGCAATCAATATGGGACATCTTTGTCTTAGTAATCTTCGTCACTCTGTTGGTCAGTCGGTGCCAAAAATCCCCAAATCTTTGCGAATGTTGGCTGCCATTGCGGGAGCCTCTATGAGCCGGACTTCTGCAGGGTGCACAATGAAGTGTTTTTTTTATCCATCGGCTAGATGGCTAGTGAATGTTCACATTTGACCAGCCACTCAATAGATTACCATTGTTTTGGGGGGGGGTTTGGCTGGTGAGTGAAGCTAATCTACTAGCCACTTATTTTACCAGCATTTGGCTGGTGTTAATTTTGCATCACTTTGAGTTTAGCTCGGTTGGTAAAGCGGTTTGGCCGGCATCCACTGGACATGTTTTTGATCAGGCAATTAGACGATTGTAGCCTAGTTTGTTATTTGTCTTGTAAACTCTGTGCCTATTTAACCTAAAGTAACCTTTTTATTGTACCAGGACTTGAATTTCCTGTTTATAGTCACAGACTAACATGACAAAATGTGACGTGACCACCTCACCTTCTCAAAACATCAAGCTAGTCGCAGTTTATCACAAATGATGTGCTTGTTCCTTATTCCACCGATGACATCATGCCACAGAGACGCCTGACGGCATGGCATGCATTGTGGGAGCTGTCAGTCTTCTGCAGAGAACTCCCCCCGCAGGTTTCTGATCAGGGCTTGTCAAGTTTCGATAAAGGAGGTTCCATCCCCACCCTAGTCTCCATAGAGATTGATCTGACTAATAAAAATAGCTTTGGTGCTCTGTTTACCCTGAGTGGGGTGTTATTTTATCTTCTCTCTCTCTCCTTCCTTGTCCGTCACCCACGTGCACTGTGTTTCTCTCATTCTGTCTCACACACTCTCACTCACTCATTGCTAGATCAACCCAAATCCACCACTACTCTACACTAGAGGAGACAAAATAGGAGTTGAGTCGCAGTAGATTAAAATGTCTGTTTTGGAGAAATGGAGTCAGCAGTTAAGTGTACCTCTGAGAGGAAGAGTGGGTAGCTAGAGAGCAGGGCTATAGGCTGTAAGTGATGGTGTTGTCAGGAGAAAGATCAGGGACCCCTCCTTAGCATAATCCCTTTACTAGATGTTAGCATTTAGCTGCTAAGCTCACCATTTTCTACAAGCTTATAACTGATCTGGCTCTATCCACAGTCCAGCCTTGTGTGTGTGCCTCCATGTACAGTATGTGTGCACGTGCACATTGCATAAAGGGCTGGTGTGTAGTGGTTAGACCCAGGGCTGGAGGCAGCGGAGAAATGAAAGCCAGATGGGTGCCTTCAGTGACTGTCCATCCCTTGTTCTCGTCTCAGAGTGAATAGGAATGGGCTATAAATGTTGGGCTGGACCAATAAACGTCAGCTTGAGGAGCAAAATAATAGGTGGCAGGTGAAGTTCATGGAGGTGGGATGATTCTTTTGTTCTGGTAAAATGTGAAAAGACGCATAGGCGTAGCTCAACATCTTTAGCCTCGTGTGCCTCCTGTGGAATAAGGTGAACACATGAATGTGCACAATATCACTGCCAGCTTCAGAGAGAAAGGCTCAACAGTATCTCGACGCACAAAAAAAAAATCTTATTTTTTAATAATCCATTTATCTTAAATGAAGTAAAACTTGTCATTGGTTGGGTGAGCAGATGTTGAGTGCTGCTGACTGTCCAAACTTAATGTCCACCTTGGTTTAATGTCGGAGGCTCGGGATATAATAACAATAACATATAAAAATATAGCCGCAAGCGGCGATGACGGGGTCCAAGCAAGGTCAGTAAGGATGTAGTGGTCAGTAAAGGGTTATGGGGTCAGTCAGGGTGTTGTGGTCACATAAGTACTTGTGACTTGAAGTAGTACTTGGATAGAAAGCAGTTTTTGTGTACAATTTCCCTTTAAGTATCTGGACAGAAAGTGGTATTTGGGTAGAACATACTGTAAATACGACAAGTACTTCTCTGGCTCTGCAGATACATATAAGATGGTCTACAAAGTTAAACACAACAGTCTGGATAGCTCACTTGGTAAAACTCATGACTTATGCTAACTAAAGACCATTGTGGCTCAAAGTTCAAACCCCACGTGGGATGAACAACTTTCAACTTCAGACAGGTAAGTCAGTAACAGTAATTAAAACCCCACATGTTGCCTCCTTATTTTGCGGTGTTTCATGAACTTTTTCAATATCTTGGAAATGTTAGCTCGAGATGGCTGCGTTCAAGAACGTGTTTTGCAACAGGAGAGGTTAGTTCTTGTCTCATGATGGAGCTTTTGTGTTCTGAAATCAGAATTTTCAGTTGTCATTGTGTCTTTCCCACACACACATCAAACCATAGGGCGTAGTGGCGTCCACTAGAGAAGGTTGATGGGTTTTATCCCTGAAATTGCTTTTGGTGACTATAGCCAGCACCCTGCATGGCAGCTTGTTATGCAGTCCATTTACCATTAAGGACATTTTTGTATTACACACATAATGCACCACTTTCCATTAAAAGTCTGCCCTGAATGGAGGTGTTTGAACTAATTGGTGTGGGTTGTGCTGTTACAATGAGCACATGAGTGACAAGGATAATTCAGATTGAATTCTCTTTTTGGACCTTTCCCATCTGAAGACACAGTAATGTATTGGAATGTTTTTCCTCTCATATATCTGAAAGAAGGCTCCCAGCAAACACAATTACATCATGATGATGTTCTGATATCATCTTTCAGTGACGTCCAGGACTAGGTCAAATCACAGCCGATTTGGGGATCATTTAGACATCTACACAGGAATGTCAAGATGACGTCAAAATATGACGTTACCATGAATAGGCATATTCAGTTATTCTGCTATGTACACAGTGTGTATTCAGCAGCTTTATACATAATTATATCCAGATTAACCTTTATTCTACATTTTCAAAAAATAAAAAAGTTACCTGGCTGTGGTTTGAACCCAGGACCTCCAGCTTTGGTGTCTGCTACTTTACCCCTAGACCATCCTTCCACAGCAATGACAAGGCACGGATGTAACCTTATTATGGCATAAACTTGTTTTTATTAAAACGTGGGTGTCAAGTCTTTGTGGATCGGGCATTACTGTGTGACATCTAAACCAACTATGTATTATGCTACAGCAGATGCAGAACTCCAAAACACATTAACCCCACCCAAAATGCTACATTCCAACTTCCAGTAGTAGTAGTAGTAGTAGTAGTAGTAATAATAGTAGCAGAAGTAGTAATAGTAGTAGTAGTAGTGTTGGTAGTAGTGGGAGTGGTAGCAGTAGTAGCAGCAGTAGTTGTAATTGACCGGTTAATGAGTTGTGGGCAATTTAGTGTTGGCGTGTGTTTCATTAAAAGATTCGAGATTTATCATTTCAAAACGGTTTCACGTATCCAAAATCCTTTAATAACTTTAGGTCGGGGTAGTCTATAGATGACCCAGAAAAAGTTTCGTGTGATTTGGCCAAACGGTCTAAGAGGAGCTCGCAAAAGTAGGTTTTTGATCAAATTCAAAATGGCGGAAAATCTAACAGACAGAAATGGGCGTGGCCTAGTAGGTTAGATGCACGATGCTCCAGGGAAACCGGTAGATGTGGAATTTTGATTCTACGGCTCGTGGTTCAGAAGTTATTGACCGACAAACGTGAAATTGGCTGTTATAGCGCCACCGTCTGGTGGATTGGTGTAATTTTTTTACTCTGAGTAGTGGGTGATGTCGTGAACCTGTGTGGAAAGTTTGGGTGATGGGGGGTGTATGGTTTCTGACATCCACACACTTTTAGGGCAGGAAAAGAACAAAAGCAAATACACAAAAGTTTAGACATTTATAATTTCAAAACGGTTTCACGTATCCAAAATCCTTTAATAACTTTGGGTCGGGGTAGTCCATAGATGACCCAGAATAATTCCTATGTGATTTGGCCAAACGGTCTAGGAGGAGTTCGCAAAAGTAGGTTTTTGATAAAATTCAAAATGGCGGAAAATCTAGGCACACGCAAATGGGCGGGGCCTAGATGGATAGATGCGTATTGATCCAAGGAATCCCTGAGAAGTGAAATTTTTAGTATAGGACACACGGTTCAGAAGATATGGACCATAACGCGAAATGGTCTGTTATAGCGCCACCATCTGGCCGATATGGGTCATTTTTTGTTTCTGAGTAGTGAGGCACATTTACAATCTATGTGCCCAGTCTGGCTATGCTGAGCCTTACAGTTTCTGCTGTACATACAGTTTTACCGGAGAAGAAGAAAAAAAAAAAAAATCGGAACAGATACAATAGGGATCCACGCACTTCGTGCTTGGACCCCTAATAATAATACATGATTGGAAGGACGTCATAAACAGCCATAGTTCGGAACCGGTAAATTTTGGTTTCACACTCTCTCCTGATGTTCTTGGAAAAGTGTTCATAGCACTTCCTTATTAATGAGACAGCATAGGCATTGAGAGGACCAGAGGTGATGCAGCAAGTGAGGGGATCTGAAGTTGAATACACCAGCGATGCCCAGCCAAAGCAGCACTGGGCTGATGTTTGGATGTCTACAACTAACTAGCTGTCTCACAAGCAACTAGACCTGAGGCCTGTACTACGAATGTTGTATTAGAAGATCCAGGATCTGTCCCTTGATCTGGTTTGTCTAAACCAGATCAGCTCGATTGTAGTTAACTTGTACTACGAACGTCGATTGGCACTCGTTAACTCGAACCAGGTTTTTCTAATCAAGCTGACAGCGCGTGCACATGAAAATGCCCGTGCACTGGAGCTCGTGCCCGCAAAAGAGGCGTGGTTTTTCACAACTGCCAATCAGAGTGCAATATGGACTGCTCCAACTCCGACAGCGCCAGACACGCCTATTTCCTCATTGAATGAAACCGCAAATACAAATCTGCGTTGGATATTATTCTGTTCCCGAATGACTGTCTAAGTGACCACTTTTATCCACACCAGTAATTTATTTGAAGAGCGGTTTCGTAGGCTATCTACAGCTCTCTATCTACAGTCTTTTGTGGAAGCAATGTGTAATCTATCTCAGTCCAAAATCCGTATGTAGCTGTAGACCATTTAGGCTCAATGAATAATAATGATCCGTGTCTGTACTTTGTTCAGTATATTGTATTTCAATTTGTAACCGTCAAATAAAATAAAATCAATGTGTTTAGTCGCACTGATTGAATAATTCCTATAGGCTAATCAATAAAAAAAAGAATGATAATAAAATAAAAATAAATGCTTCTGAACTGAATCGACACGGTACGTGCGGGCATAGATTTCATTTATAAAAAATAGTCTATTTTGTGGTCACATATTGTCAGCAGAGTCGCATATCTCCATATTTCATATAATGATGCTGGAAATATGAAGTTCAATCGAATCATACAGGCCAAAAGCAACAGAGTTGCAGCTGCAAAATGCAGGAGTAGCCTAGATATGAATCATCTTAATATGGGATCGCCTGTGTGCAGGTGATCCCATATTAAATTGCTTAGATGTAGTAGGCTGTATGACCATTTCAATTCCAACCCAACGTCAGTCTCAGCTCCGTTGCGCACACGGCACCGTGCGCTTTGGAGACGTTTATGTAACCTTTTTATGCCGGTTTAGTGATATATCTCCACTCACTATTCAGCTGCAATCGATCAGCGGGGTCAAACAACGTATCTAGGCTACTTGAGAGCACAAAAATGAATATATAAAAACATATTCCAAAGTGGTAAGTAGGGCTTAATTAAAATGTAGCCTGCAACAAGTGCAAGGCTTTAGTCCTTGGTTAATTCAACATTACAATTCGTGCTCCTTCCTCGTCCAGAAAGGGGTTGGCCATTTTTCCAAACTGCTGATTTGATTGGTTCGTGGGCGGTGTATTTAAGGTCTAATCTTATCCTTGCAACTTAACCTGCTGCGGACCAGGTTAAGTGTGAAGCATAAGTTGCTATGGAAATATATGTCGGTAAGAAGTTAACTTGCTTTGTAGTACGGCCAAACCAGGTTTAAACCTGAAGTTACCTCGCTAAACCACTAATCTTGCTTTGTAGTACAGGCCCCTGCTGGTTTAAAGGTACTACATGTGATTGTGTAGAAATGTTGAGTCAACACGGTTCTCATTTTCCCAGGTCATCAAATGCTGACGTTTTGGGTTGGTGTGTCGTACCGTCCAGGGAAAAAGAACCACGTTGACTCATCCAAAATCACATATAGCTCTTTTAAGTAGGTTTCTGTCCTGTCAATGGATAGTAAGGTCCCTCGAAGACTTTCAAATAGAAATGTTAATAGTGAACATAAGGTCTTGGACACACACACACACACACACACACACACATTTATTTATTTATTTATTCATTCATTCATTCATTTATTTACAAAACGTTTATCTGTGGTGATGGAGAATGTGTGAGAGAAAACATATGATTACAAAAGTAAAGCCATATGCCAGCTAACACCTTATGTACAGTAGCAGTGAATTTATTTCTAACAGATGTTAAAAATACACATTGAGCAGAGAAAACCCATACACCAGTATTAAAATTGTTGAGGAATTCACACCCAATGAAGTCGGTTTGTTTCCATTGTGGTCCTCGTTTGTAAAAATCACAATGGTCAGCAGAGTATGAGCCATAAAAACAACATCATCAACAATACATGTAACTTGTTTGGTAATTTCATGACTTACCAGCTAATAACACTGGGCAAACATAAACCAAAATCCACTTGCCCAAATACTTTTTTTTTAACTTGCCCAAGGCAATCTGTCAATCGTTGCCATCAATGACTGCCATAAGAGCCTATATAAGGATCACATTTGACTGTGTGCACGAAACAGCAGTATTTGTTTGGCAAACCCGAATGACTCAGCTCATATTTACATCTGATTCGCACCATTGTACGGACCGTAATGGAATACCCCTACAAATTGACACGGCCCAATATTGTTCTATTTACTCTGCAAACCTTGCCAGAACAAAGACTTTTGACTTTAATCCAATCAGTCATTCAAAGTGAGTCAGCCAAGAACCTGTCCACACTGGAACAACAATCTTTCTTTGGGAGTGCAGGACCTTGTCATACTGTTTACATGCTGTGTCTCTGGCTTGCTAAGTCAGGTTTTGAGCACGCCCCATATGTGCTAGCTTGTAGACCAAACATTTCACAAGGACAAACAAGGACATGCAGATTCTGTTTGGTATGGTGAGTGCATCCCCATGACTTTCAGATTCAATAAAAAAAATCAAATATGTTTATCTGTTTACCAAGCACATTTCATCCGACCTCTGCTTCAGGGATATTACAGTAATTACAATTTCCTTTCACAAATCGTTACAATCTGCATTTACTGTAACCCATGATTTCTTTGGAAAATCTTGTTTGTGAATGAGTGAGAAACAGAGAGGAGAGAGAGAAGTCCTGAAGAGTGTGGATCAGTTGATGTAATGAAAAACATAGCTGACATGCAGAATTCCTCACGTTCATCTTTCTATATTAGGAAACTGCAGAGCAAGGTACATTGACAACACAGAGAATCACTGCCAATGTATGAAAAGATTTACCACAGAAATAGTTTCATTCATTGTTTTCCACTCATTGCCGCATCAAGACTGAATGGCAATGATGGCACCACTGAAGTACACTTTGTTTGGTTTTCTCTTTAAACATCCCAAGACTACAAATGACAGAACACGTCAGATATTCTTTGATCCATTTACCGGACAAGACAGTATTGGTCAAGCTTAGAGTTTCATATAAACAGAGACTTTTTCAAACCATCCAAATGTTCCCTTGTGAAATCTAATTTGAGGCATACTGCAAGCCACAAGTGTCACCACCTGCGAACCAGAAACTGGCTGTGTTATTTTTGTTTCCTCACTCTAATCCAGCAGAGCTATTTATAGGATGAGAATGAAGACTTGACAGGGAGAACTGCAACAACAGATCATCTAGATTGTCAGCGAGCTTTATTTGTGTCAGTACAGTCCAAACCTGAGCTTTATTTGTGTCAGTACAGTCCAAACCTGAGCTTTATTTGTGTCAGTACAGTCCAAACCTGAGCTTTATTTGTGTCAGTACAGTCCAAACCTGAGCTTTATTTGTGTCAGTACAGTCCAAACCTGAGCTTTATTTGTGTCAGTACAGTCCAAACCTGAAAGTGTAATGCTCTTCAACCTCACAACTTGATCAACAATAGAGAGCCAAAGTCATCCGGCATTTATTTTCCTATAGACATTTCGTAAAATGCATTTCGTAAAATGATTAAGCTCAGACCATACCACATTTCACTCAAAACTTAAAAAAAAAAAAATCAAAAGCTTTTTTTAATCCGCTATTCGGATTTGGTACAAACTTGCATAGAAGTGTGTCTCAAACCATCCTCTTCCCTGGTCTGTATCTAATATCCTCTGCTATCAAACGCTCTCCTATTGTCTGCAGAAGCCAGCCTCCTTACTCCCTGTGCTTGAACTAAGCACCGCACGTGGGAGGTGTGTGTGTGTGTGTGTGTGTGTGTGTGTGTGTGTGTGTGTGTGTGTGTGTGTGTGTGTGTGCGTGTGCGTGTGTGTGCATGCGTGCGCGTGCGTGTGTGTGTGTGCGTGTGCGATCTCTCTGCGACCACCCCTACGATCTGAAACTTAGTACTGCAAAATATTAAAGCAACTAACTCAATCCCCCCACCCCCTCCCAAAAGACCACAAAAACACCACAAAAAGCACTGAATCTTGCTGCACAAATTCAGCTATCCTTACAAATTACAGTAATGGGGTTTCCATCCACCTCTGGATATTCGCATTTACCCAAAATGCGAATATAAACTTGAATGGAAACACCAGACATTCGAATAAAGGTAGAAATATCGCATAAAAGTTTTTACGCTTGCAGGGGGTGGATTTATCAGCGTATCGACAGTAGGAAGATGCAAACTTTTCCAATGGAAACAGATTTTGCGAATTAACGATGACGTACCGGATGTGACTTCACTTCCGCTTTATGCTACTCTGGGGGAAAATGGCGGCGATTAGTGCCAGGCAGTCTGAATGAAATTGAATGTAACGTTCCCTATGTATTAAATTCTAAAAAACGACCCTCAACATTTGGGAAGGCTAAGCCACACAACTAGTTCGTTATAATCGAACGTCATGCTTTGAAGGCGACTTTACGATGATGAAGACGGTGATGACTCAATCAAAGCAGGTCTCCGCTGATACCACGGAGATCTCTTACAGGCACACAGGCACGTTACGCCTCCTCCTAACGAGAAGCGCCACCTACTGCTCAACCTGCCGACTCACAAAACTCGCTAAACAAAACTGAATGGAAACATGCATAAATTCACATTTTATTTTGCGGATTTTCACCAAATTCACTTGAATTATGCGATACATTTGGATGGAAACCCCACTAGTGATTGGCCCAGTGGGAAGAGGTATCACTCCTCACAAGTTTAGTCACAATTCAGTCTGTGCTCATGACTGGCCTAAAATGATTGCATCATACGACATGTTTACTGTTGCATTGTTTTCAACTTAGCTGACTCTACTAAAACAAGTATGTTATGGATAATGTACCAGGGTCTAAAATGCGGTGCGGGATTGCAGGTATCACATAATTTTACTACTATAATTGGAGAGTTGTCTGTCCGGCCGGAGTTGGTGCACCATTGCTCTGATCGCCTCCAAAATTTGCCTAAACACTTTTCAGGGATCTGGGATGAATTTAATCAATTCCCGCAAATCTAGCATTTATAATGCAGGAAAATTGCCGCACACATGTACAGCGATGTCAAAATAAACCTTTTTCAAAGGCTTCTGTGTGCTTTAAACATGTGCAGCTTGCAAAATTGGTTTTGAAGCAGTGTTGCCAGCTTTTCCAAGGACTGTTGGCTGCTCAGAATGTTTCTAGAAGTCGCCACCTGACATCATATGATAAGTTAGATATCAATATGCAGGATGTGAATAACATACACCTTGAAAAACAAATTGGAAGTGTATGAGCGGATATAGAATCCATTTAATGATTTCATCACAAGTGCAGATATAGACGCTTTTAATTTGACAACATAAACATTCAAAATTGCCCCTAACTTACTTCCTGTTGCAATGTTTGCTAATACAATAGCTGACAGGAAATAAGATAGGGTTCAAACTGTTCCCATAGCAACCCAATTCCGTGAAAAGCGTCTATAGGGGAGCTCATACAGGAGGCAGACTCAGGACAGGGATCTTGAAGACTTACAGTATGTGGTAGATTCCAGGTTTCTTCTGAAAATGTTGTTTTAATGTTTGTTTTCTGTTCAAAATTGTCTTTACTTTATTAGGTACCACTGGTCGATAGATGTTGAGAGCAAGAGCTGAACTTGAACTTGAACTTGAAGCAGCGCTTCACATAAGCGTCGAGCAGCCAGTGTGATCGGTCTCCCTTGTTTACAAGGACGCCTCCGGCGCAAGGCGTTGCTTCAGCGTTGCTTCAGCGTTGCTTTGTTGTTTGCAGAGTTGCCAGATATATGGTGAGTTATACTGCAGCATGTCGGCTGCGAGCCGCCAATTAAAGCTTCTCGAGCCACAAAATGCTCGTGAGGCGCACAATGTAACTAGGAACTACAGCAAGTTCAGAGTATCCCTTAAAGTTCTCTTACTTTTGTGATCAAAAACATTGAGGCTCAATTCTGAGGCTGTTAAATAGGTTGTAAAACTAAAGAAAAACGTAAGCCACACACACACCACGCACACACACCCAAATACTGATACGGATAAAGTGTATTTTGTTGGTAAGCAGATACAGATAATGGTGTACCTGCTCACCCCTACTTTTGACTCTTTCTCATTTTTTCTGTAGTTTTGTTTATACTCTTTTGTTGAGACTGAGTAACAAAACACCAAACCCAAATCTGTGTGTTTGGTCTTCTTATTCTTA
>NC_139629.1:12587131-12662131 GCF_964638095.1 Poromitra crassiceps
TGTCATCAATGTACCAGGTATTACAACTCTGTGTGAATGGTTTACTAATCCATGGATATGGTAGGAGTAAATAGTAAGAAAACCGTGCCCACTGATTTCCGCATAATTTATTTTGTGCCAGGTGGGGGCTCCACAGTTATCCTTAATGCACTAGGTTCATAGATTAATACTGCTGTGTGTCGAATATTCATTCATTCAGCACAGAAATGTGAAATGAAAAACAGAGAAATGAGTGTAGTCTGCTGAATACCCAGATTTGTTTTTCTTTCTTTCTTTCTTTCTTTAAGCCCTGAATTATTATGAAATGTTCCTCATCAACATGCCTGGTTTAATAAATATAGTAGTTAGTAAATATAGCTAGTCATACGCTTGCATCAGCTTTAGAAGACCATCTTCAGGGGCATTCAACTGGTGATGTAAGAGAGAAACACGGTACACCACATGCTTACAATAGATTTGCTTTAGGAAATTGGCAAGAATCATTGGGCAACATGTGAGAAAAATGTGTAGATGTCATGGTTTGACTATTTTGCATAATGTGAGGCAGCAATGTCTCGAGTGGAAATGGCCCACAGGTACAGGGCAGCCAGATGTATCAGTCTGTTTCTTGTAAGCTTGAGGTTTGTGTGCTTTCATGCTTACTTTGGAGACTTCCGTACTTCCTCTCCTCTTCAGATAACAGTCAAATGTTTCCCATACAGTAGTGGAAATATCTGATCCCCTTTTAATATCTGGACTTCTTAGATCTCACTGAGGTAAAAAGAAACAAAAAGAGAGAGAGAGAGAAGGATCTAACCTAAACTTAAAGTTTTAGTGAGACACTTTCAAAAAACAGTCAAAAACCATATAAACCAATCATATAAAAATATGGAGCTTCTGAAGTTTCTGTCTTGTCACACTTTTGGGCCAACTCAGCTCACTGCCAAGGCCTATCAAGACCTAACTGTAATCCATGTGATCGACTTCTTTTTTTCTCAGTGGAAATTATTTACTGGAAACATGTCAATATAGTGATAACTTCCATTTCACACAAAAAAACACTTAATTCCTGGCTGTTCATTGGCTAATGAGTCTCGCATTTTGGTCCTCCGCTGACGCCACTCTCACACTAGCCTCAGCCAGGAAGGATGACATCACTGATGACATCGTCATTGATGACATCACATCATTAGGTAATTACCTAATTAAAAAATCCGGCTCTGTCAGGTCAACCTCTCGTCTAGCAGATGTTGGTTTTGGTCACTCGCTCTCCTTCCTGATTTGAAATGAATTAAGAGCGAGGACTCACCCAACCCAAGAGTCTCACATGAGGAGCCACACCTTAAGATAAAGCAGGTGTTGTGTTTCCATCTGAAATATGACACATGCTATGAAGGAGGAAGATCCCTTGCATGCACGCATGCATCCACCCTTCCATCCTTATGAAGTCACATCCATTTGGAGAGCAGAAACCCTGCTTAGATCACTGAGTCACCATGACAACTAACTAGTGCATACGGGGAAAACAAGTGCAACAAGAAAAAGAAATGGTACTACTTATCCATATAATTCCAGACTCTTCAGATTATAGCCAAATGTTTCCGATACAGTATAGTGAAAACATCTGATCCCCTTCAACTTCTTGACTTCTCAGATCTCTCTAACCCCTCTGACCAAGAAGAAATGCTACTACTTATCCGTATGATTCCAGAGCTACATAGATTCCAGACATTTTCAGATACCACAGAGAGAGGAAAGGTACCATACACAAGAAAACAGTTCTGTGGAGAGAGGATAGGTACCCATTCACACAAGAAAACAGTTATGTGGATGTTGGAAATAATACAAACCCAGACTATTAGAGGATACAAACTAAACCAAACCAAAAAAGGGTGGTGGTTCTGGTTCTGGTTAAGTTAAGGTTGTGGGAATAACGATAGTAGAAGAATCATGAGAGACATTTTAACACGTTCACTGCCAATGACGAGTTGAGTCGTCAAAAAAAATCCAACGGTTGACTGCCAATGACGAGTTGAGTCGTCAAAAAAAAAAAAAAAAAAAATTGACGGTGGGACGTGGATCAACGCCCCCCACGTCTCCTATAAAAATATTGGAGCCACCGAACGTGTACAACCCATTCCACCGACCCACTAAGTGGCGACAGTGCTCTCTCCAGACGCTTTCGTTTTCGCGCATTATCGCGCTGGGAGCTGGCGGTGGGGGATTGCAAATTTGCATAATAGATTATGGGTGAAACACACTTTGAAACACCAGCAGAAAGCGCAGAATCGCACACAGCTTCATTCCAGCTGAGCTCAACCGAAAACCCAGAAACGAACGAGCCTCATTCTCATACTGTAGGCGAAAACGCTTTCACGCTGGTGCACACGGGCGCACAACGGTGGGGGGTTCCAAAAATAGACTGGGTGGAAAACACACTTTGAAACACGCAGCATAAAGCCTAGAATCGCACAAAGCTTCATCAAAGCTCTCAAACCCAAGAAACGAGTGAGCCCCATCCACACTCGCCGACGAGGGGGCCGCCAGGGAGGGAGGCTGCTCACTGCTCAGACAGGCAGTAGAAACTCGCTTGTGACAAACGCTGCTGAAAGCCACCAGACACGCCCACGGAGGGAGGAGTTTGAAGGAGAGGGCGTTCAGAACTATATTGTTTAGATGTCTGATCTCTCACTGATGCCAAAAATAAATGGTTAAAGTGACTGTTCTGCCTGTTTGATTGAATTTCACAAAACTGCGATTATCTCAGCTTTCAGTCTCAGACGCTGAAACCATGCTGTACTCAACGGCTAATATCTACATAACTACTAACTCTACAAACTAACTCTTTTAGACAGAGAAAGCACACATTCTATTAGTACTTTTGTGAACTTTGTGTTCACAAAGTCCAAGCAGAAAATAATCCTCGGCTCTTGTAAAATGAGCCAGAATCCTAAAAAAAAACCTCTGGCAGAAGCTACCTACAGTAAAAAAAAAAACGGCTGGCAGTGAATGTGTTAAGTGAGGTGCTGTGATTGGGAGGGAGGTTAGGGTAATATTAGTTTGTATTTTCATCTACACAAAAAATATCGTGCCCTAATTGGCGTAAGGGTTAGGGAAAAGCGTTGGCCTAGGCTTGGTGTAAGGGTTAGGAGGGTTAGTGAAAAGCATTGGCCTAGGCTTGGCATAAGGGTTAAGAGGGTTAGTGAAAAGCGTTGGCCTAGGTTTGCCATAAGGGTTAGGAGGGTTAGTGAAAAGCGTTGGCCTAGGCTTGGTGTAAGGGTTAGGAGGGTTAGTGAAAAGCGTTGGCCTAGGTTTGCCATAAGGGTTAGGAGGGTTAGTGAAAAGCATTGGCCTAGGCTTGGCATAAGGGTTAGGAGGATTAGTGAAAAGCGTTGGCCTAGGCATGGCGTAAGGGTTAGGAGGGTTAGTGAAAAGCGTTGGCCTAGGTTTGGCATAAGGGTTAGGAGGGTTAGTGAAAAGCGTTGGCCTAGGCTTGGCGTAAGGGTTAGGAGGGTTAGTGAAAATTATCGCGCTGGGAGCTGGCGGTGGGGGATTGCAAATTTGCATAATAGATTATGGGTGAAACACACTTTGAAACACCAGCAGAAAGCGCAGAATCGCACACAGCTTCATTCCAGCTGAGCTCAACCGAAAACCCAGAAACGAACGAGCCTCATTCTCATACTGTAGGCGAAAACGCTTTCACGCTGGTGCACACGGGCGCACAACGGTGGGGGGTTCCAAAAATAGACTGGGTGGAAAACACACTTTGAAACACGCAGCATAAAGCCTAGAATCGCACAAAGCTTCATCAAAGCTCTCAAACCCAAGAAACGAGTGAGCCCCATCCACACTCGCCGACGAGGGGGCCGCCAGGGAGGGAGGCTGCTCACTGCTCAGACAGGCAGTAGAAACTCGCTTGTGACAAACGCTGCTGAAAGCCACCAGACACGCCCACGGAGGGAGGAGTTTGAACGAGAGGGCGTTCAGAACTATATTGTTTAGATGTCTGATCTCTCACTGATGCCAAAAATAAATGGTTAAAGTGACTGTTCTGCCTGTTTGATTGAATTTCACAAAACTGCGATTATCTCAGCTTTCAGTCTAGGCATGGCGTAAGGGTTAGGAGGGTTAGTGAAAAGCGTTGGCCTAGGTTTGGCATAAGGGTTAGGAGGGTTAGTGAAAAGCGTTGGCCTAGGCTTGGCGTAAGGGTTAGGAGGGTTAGTGAAAAGCGTTGGCCTAGGCTTGGCGTAAGGGTTAGGAGGGTTAGTGAAAAGCGTTGGCCTAGGCTTGGCGTAAGGGTTAGGAGGGTTAGTGAAAAGCGTTGGCCTAGGCTTGGCGTAAGGGTTAGGAGGGTTAGTGAAAAGCGTTGGCCTAGGCTTGGCATAAGGGTTAGGAGGGTTAGTGAAAAGCGTTGGCCTAGGCTTGGCGTAAGGGTTAGGAGGGTTAGTGAAAAGCGTTGGCCTAGGCTTGGCGTAAGGGTTAGGAGGGTTAGTGAAAAGCGTTGGCCTAGGCTTGGCGTAAGGGTTAGGAGGGTTAGTGAAAAGCATTGGCCTAGGCTTGGCGTAAGGGTTAGGAGGGTTAGTGAAAAGCGTTGGCCTAGGCTTGGCGTAAGGGTTAGGAGGGTTAGTGAAAAGCGTTGGCCTAGGCTTGGCATAAGGGTTAGGAGGGTTAGTGAAAAGCGTTGGCCTAGGCTTGGCGTAAGGGTTAGGAGGGTTAGTGAAAAGCGTTGGCCTAGGCTTGGCATAAGGGTTAGGAGGGTTAGTGAAAAGCGTTGGCCTAGGCTTGGCGTAAGGGTTAGGAGGGTTAGTGAAAAGCGTTGGCCTAGGCTTGGCGTAAGGGTTAGGAGGGTTAGTGAAAAGCGTTGGCCTAGGCTTGGCGTAAGGGTTAGGAGGGTTAGTGAAAAGCATTGGCCTAGGCTTGGCGTAAGGGTTAGGAGGGTTAGTGAAAAGCGTTGGCCTAGGCTTGGCGTAAGGGTTAGGAGGGTTAGTGAAAAGCGTTGGCCTAGGCTTGGCATAAGGGTTAGGAGGGTTAGTGAAAAGCGTTGGCCTAGGCTTGGCGTAAGGGTTAGGAGGGTTAGTGAAAAGCGTTGGCCTAGGCTTGGCATAAGGGTTAAGAGGGTTAGTGAAAAGTGTTGGCCTAGGCTTGGCGTAAGGGTTAGGAGGGTTAGTGAAAAGCGTTGGCCTAGGCTTGGCATAAGGGTTAGGAGGGTTAGTGAAAAGTGTTGGCCTAGGCTTGGCGTAAGGGTTAGGAGGGTTAGTGAAAAGCATTGGCCTAGGCTTGGCGTAAGGGTTAGGAGGGTTAGTGAAAAGCATTGGCCTAGGCTTGGCGTAAGGGTTAGGAGGGTTAGTGAAAAGCGTTGGCCTAGGCTTGGCATAAGGGTTAGGAGGGTTAGTGAAAAGCGTTGGCCTAGGCTTGGCGTAAGGGTTAGGAGGGTTAGTGAAAAGCGTTGGCCTAGGCTTGGCATAAGGGTTAGGAGGGTTAGTGAAAGGTGTTAGCCTAGGCTTGGCATCATCAAGCCAGAAGGATGCCAAGAACTGGGGAGAGCACAGGATGGACTGGGAGAATTTATGACGGAGCAATTGAAACACAGCTGTGAAGCGTGCTACCAAAATCACTTATGACAAGTGAAAACGCATATGTCTCCTCCCTCTCCAGTATCAACTCTGCCGTTACTTCATGCTTTCCAATCAGTGTCAGTTATAGGGGCTTTCGTTCATGGCGGCTGACAGGTACTTATGTGATTTGGCGCAGCGCGTCAAGCGCCTCTCCATCAGCCCCCTTTTGACTTCCATAGGAGGTATTTAGTTAGATAACGACACATTCCACTCTCCACATTGCATGATGGGCTTGACAATGGAACACTCCGCTATTTTGGTTTGCTTGAGGAGGCCCTGGGCTGATCGTGATTGGTTGTTGGAAAATCCTGCCCCCTGACCCTACACCTATCACCTTGTTTTGAATATGTTTACTAGAAAGGTTATTATATAACAGGAATATTGATGGAGAACAACACACTCTAATGTACAGCAGTCCCCTGTGGGAATACTTTGTGAAGGAGACATTATGCTGTCATGTGGGTGTGTTATCAGGAGTAATTTAAAGGGCGGATAGCCACCTGTGGAGACTAATGAATAGACACACTCAGCAGGCGACGGCGCTGGAAGCTGTGCTGCCTCTCCAGTCATTGCTGGGAGAAAATGAGAGGGTGGGCTTCTCCTTTGTGATATGTGCCTGTGTGGACAGAGGGTGGGCTTCTCCTTTGTGATATGTGCCTGTGTGGACTAGGGGTGTCAAAAATAATTGATTATAAGATTCAAGATTCAAGATTCAAGATTCAAGTTTATTATTTGTCCCAGAAGGGCAATTTGTGTGCAAGCAGATATAAAAAACATAGCGAATACATGAAAAAACAAAAACATGGACAAATTAAAACAGACATGGAGCATGTGCAGCAGTTTTCCAGCAGAAATGGATCAAGTAAACACAGGATATAATAAAGTAAAAAAAAAAAAAAAAGTACAAAAAAACACACCTCATAGGATCTGTACAGTGTACTTAAAAGTAGTAAAGACACGTACAATGTACTTAAAAGTAGTAAAAGACACGTACATGAACTTAAAAGTAATAAGAGTCCAGGACTATTTGAGCTCGCATAAATAGGTAGGTAAAAATAAATAAAATATATCTCGAATATAAAATATAAAGAATATTAGTAGCAGCAACCTTACCTACCTAAGAAGAGAGACAGAGAGAGAGAGTGCATCGTCTCCTCCGCCCAGCATCGCGATGCGGACGTGGACGATTCTGCATCGATTCACAAATGTCAGAAATCGATGATTACATTTTCTGGGAAATGGAAGGTCAAATCGCGATGCCTATAAAAGACTATTATGTATTTTTTCACCCCAAATCTAACGCCACCCCCCACGAGTCTCTACGACTTACGGTTACGGAGATACCTCTGCCCTGCTTGCAAGGCTACAAGAGAGAGACTGCAGTAGTGTCAAGCCGTTCGTCGGCTAGCAGCTAGCTTTAGCACGTTTGCTTATCAAGTGTTAGCTCCGGTGGAATGGTGTCCAGCCTGTTATTTTTGACTCGTTCTTTATTGCAACTTAGGCCTTGGCCACACTGATCCGTCATAAAATGGACAGAACGGATAGACAGATAGATTTATGTCCGTTGCATGTACAAGTAACCTACTTGTACAGCAGGTGGCGGTAAGCACCTTGAAGGTGTCAGCGACCTGCCTATAAGAGAAGATGTTACTTATGTGGCAATAAAATGCCACCGAATGACCAGATTAGATGGTGAAATCAGACGGTGACACGTTGTACAACAGCGGGATGGTGTACACAGCATTAATTATAGCCTCCTTCACCGCCTCGGCCGCCATCTTCTTTGAAAAGTTGAAAAAAATCTCGGAACGCCTCCTCTCGAGTCCTCGACTCTGATTGGCTAAACGGACAGTGACTATCCGACCATCCGATACGTCCATCCAGAAAAAGTTCATCCCTCTTCAACTTTCTGTCCATCAAAACGTATGCAAATACTCTGGATACGTACGCTTCTGAATGCTCCACGGACAGTCGGACAGCTGTAATTGAAAATGAATGGAAGTGAACAGAGAAATGAACGCACACGGACAGACACCACGGATCAGTGTGGCCAAGGCCTTAACGTCAGTGGAGCTTGTGCCTCTTCTTCTTCTTCTACTAGTGTTTTATGGCTTATGGTGCATTACCGCCACCTTCTGAAATGTAGTGTGGATCAGAATGGACTTCTAAAACACTATCCTGGCTATATTCTTCTATTTAGTCCAGTTTACTCTAAACATGAAAATATAGCCCTATACCCCACATTCCCTGAATTCAACTGCAATAGTTATTTTAACTCCAGCTTGATGCGATTGCTCTCCAATCTGTTACTTGTGCTTCTTCTTCTGCACTCTCCGCTTTTACTGTGGCTTTCCTGCATTCTTGGAACACTGACTGTCACCTGGTGGCTAACTCTTGTAACAGAGGGCAGCATTTGTATTAATAAAAGATAATGGAAGTAAATGCATTTGTTTATTTTAATTATGGATCGTAATACAATGCAATTCCAAATGCACTTTATTTTAAAAGTAGCCACACAGTGAGAAAAAATAAAGTGCGAAAAAATAAATCATGTATTGGGGAAAGAAAGTGATGCATCGAGATGCATCAATAATCGTTTTATAATCGAATCGTAGCCCTCTGAATCGTAATCGAATCGTGAGCCCAGTGAAGATTCACAGCCCTAGTGTGGACAGCACCAAGGAAAATAAATTGGCTTTCCCCTGAAAGAGCATCCAATTGGTGTGACAATGCTAGGGAGCCCCAGTGATTCAATATGCTCACAGTTACACTGATGTGTTGTTCGATTTTTTTTTTTACCTTTCTCTCTCTTTTTTTTTCATTTTCACTTTTATCGGATGGATAAAAGTCAAGGTGACAGTCCTGCATTGGATTTGAACCTAAGACATTGGGTTTATATGATACGTTAGACCACTAAGCATAGTTGTTTAATAGACCACAAGAAGACATTCCATCACTTCCACTGTACTTCTTAAAGTTCAACCCATTTACAGATGAAATACTTCTTCATACAGATGCAGCAATCTTCAATTGGCGCAGCGACCTTGCAGGACCTTGCAAAGACCTACAGTATATAACATAACATAACATCCTTATTATAAAAAGGAGCGTGTGGGATAGGGGTGGGCGATATTACGATCTTAGATCATTACCGATTAGAATGGCTCCACGATCTGCCTTTCCAGACAGATCGTTAGTATCGCGCTACATTGTGCACATTCTATCAGTTGCATTTCTACGTCTGTAAGACGACTTCAAAGCCCCACCCCCACTTCACAACACAGAGGGGGAGTTGGTTTCACTTGTGACGTGAACACAGACACACACACTTAACGTAGCAGGCTGGCATCTTTGAACGAGTTAATTAGCAGCAGTAGCTGTCATTACAGTAGCCCACAGCAGCTTGCTGCCACTGTAGCTGTGATATACAGTAGACCACCAGCTCAGTGGCCTTGTGGTTTGAGTGTCCGCCCTGAGACTGGGAGGTTGTGAGTTCGATCCCCGGCCGAGTCATACCAAAAACTATAAAAATGGGACCCATTGCCTTCCTGCTTGGCACTCAGCATCAAAGGGTTGGAATTGGGGGGTTAGATCACCATATGATTCCTGAGCGCGGCACTGCTGCCGCTCCCCCAGGGCATGGGTCAAATGCGGACAACAAATTTCGCACACTCAGGTGTGTGACAATCAGTGGGACTTTACCTTTACCACAGTAGCTTGTTGCCACTGTAGCTGTCATTACAGTAGCTCACAGTAGCTTGCTACCACTGTAGCTGTTATTACAGTAGATCACAGTAGCTTGCTGCCACTAGCTGTCATTACAGTAGCCCGCAGCAGCTTGCTGCTACTGCTAGCTCTCCACACATCTGCCTTCCTTGCTTTATTGTATCCCAATAAGGAGGGCATGATGCTGGTGGATACCAGTCAAAATATCAAATGCCTCCTTACAGTAAATGTTTATGTCAGCCCATCTTCACTTCCACAGAGGGAAATTAAACTGCTTGTTCTTTGGCAATCAGTAAGATGAGTGGTGTACAAATCCTCTGCAAATGAGTACCGTAGTAGGAATGGTATTACTCAATGATTTTATGGTTGGTTATTATGGTTTGTAGCCTATGTACAGTAGGTGTAGGTGTTTGCCAAAAAGTACAACAGAATAAATAATGGAAAGTTTAGACAATCACACGTTTAATGTAATATTAAAATGTATTTCTGTGATGGAAAGCGTATACCTGACATTGTCTGAAATACAGTAAAACTCACTTAACTGGTAGATAAAACAATTGCTTACAATTTGACCCAGGTCTTGCAAGTGCTTTGTTTCTGCAAGAGTTCACGTAAGCATCAGAGAGAGAGAGAGGGGGGAGAGAACAGAAAGAGTTCACGTAAGCATCAGAGAGAGAGAGAGGGGGGGAGAGAACAGAAAGAGTTCACGTAAGCATCAGAGAGAGAGAGGGGGGGAGAGAACAGAAAGAGTTCACGTAAGCATCAGAGAGAGAGAGAGGGGGGAGAGAACAGAAAGAGTTCACGTAAGCATCAGAGAGAGAGAGAGGGGGGGAGAGAACAGAAAGAGTTCACGTAAGCGTCAGAGAGAGAGAGGGGGGGAGAGAACAGAAAGAGTTCACGTAAGCATCAGAGAGAGAGAGAGGGGGGAGAGAACAGAAAGAGTTCACGTAAGCGTCAGAGAGAGAGAGAGGGGGAGAGAACAGAAAGAGTTCACGTAAGCATCAGAGAGAGAGAGAGGGGGGAGAGAACAGAAAGAGTTCACGTAAGCGTCAGAGAGAGAGAGGGGGGGAGAGAACAGAAAGAGTTCACGTAAGCATCAGAGAGAGAGAGAGGGGGGAGAGAACAGAAAGAGTTCACGTAAGCATCAGAGAGAGAGAGAGGGGGGAGAGAACAGAAAGAGTTCACGTAAGCATCAGAGAGAGAGAGAGGGGGGGAGAGAACAGAAAGAGTTCACGTAAGCATCAGAGCGAGAGAGAGGGGGGAGAGAACAGAAAGAGTTCACGTAAGCATCAGAGAGAGAGAGGGGGGGGGAGAACAGAAAGAGTTCACGTAAGCATCAGAGAGAGAGAGAGGGGGGGAGAGAACAGAAAGAGTTCACGTAAGCATCAGAGAGAGAGAGAGGGGGGGGAGAGAACAGAAAGAGTTCACGTAAGCATCAGAGAGAGAGAGAGGGGGGGGGGGGGAGAACAGAAAGAGTTCACGTAAGCATCAGAGAGAGAGAGAGGGGGGGAGAGAACAGAAAGAGTTCACGTAAGCATCAGAGAGAGAGAGAGGGGGGGAGAGAACAGAAAGAGTTCACGTAAGCATCAGAGAGAGAGAGGGGGGGAGAGAACAGAAAGAGTTCACGTAAGCATCAGAGAGAGAGAGAGGGGGGGAGAGAACAGAAAGAGTTCACGTAAGCATCAGAGAGAGAGAGAGGGGGGGAGAGAGCAGAAAGGAAGGAACTGCGTCATTCTGCACCAGATGTCCAGTGACATTTGCATTCAAAGCCTGACTGGCCTCTGAAGCCAAAGCATTGGCCTGGTTGTGTCCCATTGAGTCCCATTGCAATACATCTGGAGCCGAGTGCACCAGCTGGGCGTAAAAAAGTAGGTCTTAACTGTTACGCCGGTCTTAGCTACGCCCGACGTTGTGATTTGAATTTACACAGAGTGCACCAAGCCTGACTTACCACGGTCGTAGCTGCGCCCAGTCTTTAGGCTGCGGACGTGCGCGTCCACGTGGATACGTGCTTGTTGCCAAGCAACACACTTCTCTCAGACGAGCTCGAGACAATTGACAGACAGCTCCAACTCAGCTCAAACTTATAGAGTTGTATTCAAAGCGTAGAAACGTTCTCACAGCTCAATTTAACAGCGCCAACACAAACAAACACAATCACAAGTGCAATCAGTAATGAATGTGATGGCGGACTGTGCACTGCGGGCAGTTGACGAAGTCAGGAAGAAATGGGAAGATCTTCTGACGCATCAGCTTTTAAAAACCCGCCGACGAGCGGAGGTCCTGCGCACAAAACGTCCATTTACAGCACATATCGATCGATATTTTTGGAGAAGATTCCCCCGCATCACAGGACTGAACGGCACTGACAGCACAGAGCTGTCAGTCCCGACAGCGCAGATCAAGATGAGACAGCTGCCAGTCAGTATGGGTACGCATTGGGTGTAACTTTTACGCCTGCTCCATACCAGACGTAAAAGTTACACCCAGGCGCAGCGCATACAGGGCTTAAGACTACATGGTGCACTAGTCATAAAATTAAGTTAGTCGTAACTTTGAGTTCTACGTCGGACGTAGCATTACACCTAGGCGTACGCCCAGCTGGTGCACTCGGCTCCTGGGGCCTTGCTAGAAATCACATCAATCCTAGTGATCTAGAATCTAGTGAGTAGTTGTTCTCTTTAACTCATCCTGTAGTTTTACTACACATATTTACCAGGGTTAAATGGGCTTGGTATGTCTATGTCAGTCATCTTCGCGTCTTTAAAGGTATACTATGCAACATTTGATAGCTTGCCATTTGTAAACACACTGACAGCATTAAAAGTTGGCCCCTCCCCCGAGTTGAGCGAGCAAAGCCCCTTCAGACATACCTGGGAACTCGGGAGTTATCTAGAGGGGACCCGGGTGGCGGTGTATGTATGAACACATTTTGGTGAGCTATACGCGCTCCCGCGACCCTCCTACGATCCGGCTCTGAGACAAGCTCCCTACTTAGTCGCATGGGCGGATTGTTCCCCCTCCCCTCCAGAGCACCGTGAAGTAGCCAGCTCAGTGAGTGGGATGAGGCGGGGGAGAGAGACAGAAAGCCAGCATGACAGATTATTATTATATAAATAGTCGATGTGAATGAGGCAGCGAAAAAAAACATCATGCAGTTTCAGTTTTTCCAAATTAAGCTTGAACCTGCTCCGGGTGTCAACCAACAGGCTACGTGTTGCTGGATTGAAACGCTTGATCTTATTTCATTTCTGCATAGCTTCGCACAGCACACACATTTAAAATAGAGCATTTTTGGACACGAGGGTCGTCCTGCTTCCCAGTATTGGACATCCCTAGGTAGGGTATCTGGATCTGGTTGTGTTCATGGCTTTTACACAGCGTTTGTGAAGATTCACATGCAGAAGCGCAAATTCCAATTATCGTCAAGTCAGGCAGTATAAAACGAAAACTTCCGGGTACAACCTTTGCGATAATGGCAATTAAATAAAGTAAATGCAGGTGTACTGTTTTTGTGTGTGTGTGATCTGAAAGATAAAGAACAGAGATAAACTGGAAGAATATCTGCTCCCTTAGAAAAGTCAATTTTAACCCGTAGTGAGTCGACCGTAATTTTTTGTTACTAAATAATACAACATTGATTTTATTTGGAAGGTAAAAACGTCTAGCTTCCTGTATTCTGTATAATTATACTAAGATTGATGCAGTTTAGGACTGAACACTAGCAAAGACCTGTTTTCTTTGTAGCACTTGAGACTCCAGGAAATCGATGCATCTGGGCATGAGTTGTAGGGTTGTTTAATTAATTACTAACGTTATGCGCAAATGATTATATGCCGCGAACGTTAAGCGCAAATTATGCTCGAGCGAAATCGCCGGCGCTGACTGCGCCGAGGGGGTCGCCGCAGCTGGGCGTCCTATCGGCGCAGCTCGGCGCCGATAATGTGACTGCGCCGTCTAGCGCCGTCAACTCCTTGTTGTGAGGAATGAGGAAATGCCATTTCCTCATTTAACATGCTTGTCCCTCATCTAGCAAAGCCTTCTGCAGGCTCACCGGAATCAGTTTTGAAATGGAGGGACAATAAAATAAATGTCCCCCCACCGACATGATTGCAAGTTCTTGGTAAACGACACGATAATGTTTTGGACGAGTTACGTTCGAGTATGCACAGTCTCGCTGTCGCCGCTCGGCAGCGGCAAGGCTCCAAGTCGTGGCTGCGCAAAACCAGGCCGGGCGCTTTAGGCAGTTATCGCTCATTATGTATTTTTAGCAACTTGTTTTCAGACTCTGCATGTCGTGATAGTTTGTTGAATGTCAATGTGATTCACTTAAGGCTATGCTGCTCAGACAGTGAAGTACAGCTGTGTGGTCAGTTTTCACAACTCCCCATTGTGTGGTCATGCCCAAATTCCCCCCTCCCCGCCCCCTCTCTACTTTACACCCGGAGGTGCTCCTCCCCCCACCCCCGCCCCCTCTCTACTTTACACCCGGAGGTGCTCCTCCCCCCACCCCCGCCCCCTCTCTACTTTACACCCGGAGGTGCTCCTCCCCCCACCCCCGCCCCCTCTCTACTTTACACCCGGAGGTGCTCCTCCCCCCACCCCTGCCCCCTCTCTACTTTACACCCGGAGGTGCTCCACATGTATGAAAGCAACATGCCTCATGTCTGAAAGGGTACACTTCACGTATCCCCCGGGTCAGGCTCAGGGCAAGCAACCTGACCTGACCCGGAGTTCATGTCTGAAAGTGGCTCAAGAGAGATAGAGGGAGAGGTTCAGTGGTCGAGCGAGGTCGACAGTGAATGGAGAGAGCGAGCGGCACACATTTCTGGGTTTTGAATGCTTTCTCCTCTACTTTGTGTGTCAAAACGCACACACAGACAGCCAGCCGCACAGAGCCTGTCTCCACACAGCAGAGACATCAGCTAACCATCACACTCTTGGTACTCTGTTTATTTGATGAGTGATAAGGTGCATACCATGCACACGCAACGTCCTGGGTTCAAATCCAGCCCACCACTTTTCTCATATCACTCCTTCCTCTCTCCCAGGCTTTTCTGCATGGGAGTTTATTTGTATAGCTCTTAATCACAAATATCATTGTGATTATAACGGCCACACTATGAACTGTAAATGAAAACAATAAATGAAAAATACCCCCCCATCCCCAACCTTCCACCCTCAAAGAGAACAAGAAAACCTTCCAAAATACACAAAAGGAATAATTACACCACAAATTATTAGGTTATATAGAATATCGTCCAAAAAAGAGGACATGGGTCAGACAAATATTGTTGAGGAGTCTAAGGAAGATGATACTCTAAACAATATTAAACATAGTACATTGGCTGCTGTCATTATTACTATGCGCTTGCAGCTGGAATCACTTGGTTCACCATCTTCTACGCTTCTCAGTTGTATTTCCAAGCAATTGGTGTCAGGGGGCAGTCAGGAGGACTTGGTGTCAGGGGGCAGTCAGGAGGACTTGGTGTCAGGGGGCAGTCAGGAGGACTTGGTGTCAGGGGGCAGTCAGGAGGACTTGGTGTCAGGGGGCAGTCAGGAGGACTTGGTGGTGTCAGGCGGCAGTCAGGAGGACTTGGTGGTGTCAGGCGGCAGTCAGGAGGACTTGGTGTCAGGGGGCAATCAGGAGGACTTGGTGTCAGGGGGCAGTCAGGAGGACTTGGTGTCAGGGGGCAGTCAGGAGGACCTGGTGTCAGGGGGCAGTCAAGAGGACTTGGTGTCAGGGGGCAGTCAGGAGGACTTGGTGTCAGGGGGCAGTCAGGAGGACTTGGTGTCAGGGGGCAGTCAGGAGGACTTGGTGTCAGGGGGCAGTCAGGAGGACTTGGTGTCAGGGGGCAGTCAGGAGGACTTGGTGTCAGGGGGCAGTCAGGAGGACTTGGTGTCAGGGGGCAGTCAGGAGGACTTGGACGTAACATCAAATAAATTTCAACTTGACTTGAGGTGGAAATGGGGGGGAATGTGGGGGAAGGCCATTCCCAGAGTAAAAGTTGAGGGGTAACGGGTTTTATCTGGGAAATTGCCTACTGTATAGCTGTTTTTACACTTTTTCTAAAGCGTGTTCATAAAACTGACTGCACCTGAACATACCACAAACCTTGCAGCCAATGGGAAGCCATATACTGCAGGGTCCCTGGAACCAGGCAACCGGCTCTCGTATCATCTCAGGTAACGTTATGAAGCTGTCAATTGTGGTTCCCTTCCTAATTTCCTCAAACATGTTAATTAATGTAATATAACGTTAATCTTGAAAAATTTAAGTCAGCGGGGTCAATGTCCACTAATGTCCTAGTAGGTAACCTCTTAGCAGCATTTGCTTGCTACCTGCCTAAGCAATGGACTTTCCGAGAACTGGGCTTGTTTAACCGATTGACAGCCCTGATCTTAATGTTAAAATGTAGATAGCTAACATTAACTGAATGGACATTTGAAGTGTTTGATATCCTAAAGTTAGCTAAGTAAATCACATCATAAAAAGGCAAGCTGGTTTAGTATTCTTGTTGCAATAGTGGTTTTGACAAACGTTTGTTCACATTGTTTTTAATAAACTGTCCTTGGTATAGGATGTTTATGAAAAACGACCGTTTAAATTGCTGTGAAACGGTTTTATGTGGGTGAAATGACGTTAGCCTACTGATGTTTAGTAAACCTAAACATTATGGTTTCGGGTTGTACGTCCGTACGTCTGTCCATCCGTCCGATGTTCGTTAACACGATATCTCAGGAACGCCCTGATTTTTTGCCTCAAACGTCGACTTGGACTCCAGGATGAACTGATTCGATTTTGGTGGTCAAAGTTCAAGGTCACTGTGACCTCACGACGAACGCCATTTCCATGCTCGCAAGCATCTTTGAGTAACTAGAAAAGCGCTATATAAGTCATATGTATTATTATTATTATTATTATTAATTTGATATCTGTGGAACGCCTTGACGGAATTTCTTCCACTTTGGCTCAAACGTAGCCTTCTCATTTTCTGTCTTCCTGTCTGAGAACTGAGGAGACAGAATGCAGTGGAGAGGAAACATGGAATGGAAAGCCGAGTAGTGGAGATCATCAAGTCTGTCATTAATAAAATCAAGGGGAAATAATCAGTAGTTCACACCAGCTGCGATTTAAAACAAATCTGGGTCAGGGGAGTAAAGTGGGGGGGCGGCCCCCCTGCTTGGATCATGCCCATTTTTCAAACTCGACCTTCATTTTGATGTCAAACACACCTGTAAAGGTTGGTGACTGCATCTTGCACGGTTTTGATGCTATCATGCTAACCAAAAAAGTGAAAGTGATGAAAAAACATGGTTTTGCGTTGACCTACCTCGTGGAGGGGGAGGGGTATCTCTACTTTTAGGGGCCTTAGTTCCTCTGCTACCAGCCCTGTGGTCACGGCTGGTAATGGAAAAAATCACACCCAGGTGTTGAAGTAAGCGGTGCAGGTATGTGCAGGTCGAATCTCCCTCCCCCCTTCCCCCCAATCCCCTCTCTCTGGTACTGTGTGTGTGTGTGTGTGTGTGTGTGTGTGTGTGTGTGTGTGTGTGTGTGTGTGTGTGTGTGTGTGTGTGTGTGTGTGTGTGTGTGTGTGTGTGTGTGTGTGTGTGTGTGTGTGTGTGTGTGTGTGTGCGCGTGTGTGTGTGTGTGTGCGCGTGCGCCTGTGTGTTTCTCTGAGCTCTGAGTGTGCTTTCTGTCTCCACTGTGCTTCCGTGTAGAGGCCTAGGCTAAGGGTTCTTTCTTTTCTTTTGTTATTTTCTTGTGCTATCTTATTTTTCAGTTTTTTAACACAAAGAACAAAATCTAACAAACTCAGACAGGAAAAAAAGGTGAAAAAGAAAAGCCATTCATGTATAATGCTGTGCATATATAGTACTACCTGCTCCGTTATGTGCTTGTAAGAAATGTTGTGCATGGGATCCCACGCAAGGGGTCAAGGCTAAGGGTGCTTCCTCACTGGGAACGATTGCTTTCGTTCCGTGCCCGAGTACGATTGCCCCCACTCCCCTCCTCCCCGCTGGTCAGCTTTCACATTACAAAATGTCTTCCGTGCTCGGGAACAGAAAACTTGCAGAGTACACTTGCGTCAACTACGGCTGGAGTGTATCCTCGCCCATGTGTTGTCTATGTGGTTCGGTACAGTTGGCATTCACATTTGCAAGTTTTCCGTACCCGGGCACGCCAAACCGTTCCCCAGACCACCTTTTCAAGTGGACACTGTCACATATCGCCGCTGTCGTTCCAGGACCTCGAATTTCCAAAACAGAAACTTTTCAGGAAGTAAAAAAAAACCTGTTTGCTCTTAAACTACTGAACCAAATGTCGTCAAAGTTGGCACACGTCTTAATTATAGTTAGTTTCCCGCTGAATGTGTCATTACTTTATTAATATCTTACCTGGATAAGCTCAAATTATGTTGTTTATATTATCAGTCCGACTTGGAAGCGCTTTCTCATGGCCAGTCAAGCAGGAGGCAGCCGCATCCTCATGCAGGAGCCCCCAAGCTCCAGGCCGCGGGGGCGCGCGCAGGAGCAACAGCATTGCCCCTCGCCTCTCATGGCTGAATGGGGGCTTTGGCATGGGCTGAGAAATAGTCTGACATAACGTAACGTTAACGTTACTTTATTCTCGTCAGAAAGCACTCCGATTTGCATGTTAAAACAAGTTTGCAGCCTAGGAATAACTGGAAAACATTTGATTGATATATTAACGTCAGAGGAAGCCAGGATTAGTCAAAACGATATGAGAAATACACGTCTGCGCGTCTATACGCGTCTGCCGTGTGTCTTTTCCGGGTTTATTGTCCTGCGTGGGGGGGTACACACGGAGGTAGGGGGGGAATTTCGAGGTTTGACTGACAGATTGAGGGCGAATGGCGTTACGAGATTTACTCACAAGCTCGTTTTACGGTAATGCTTTTCCATTGGTTGCATTTGTTAAAAACCACACAGAGACGTGAAGGGTGACCAATGGCATTGATTCATGACAAAAAGTAAAAAAGTGACATTCGAGGTCCTGGCCCGACACCGACGATATGCTGTTCCGCACCCGGGCATGGAACGCAACGTTCACACTCATGAAATGAACGGAACCGCACCTGGGGTCAATTGAGATCGAAGTCTGCTCGGTTCCGCTCCCGGGTTCCCCAGTGAGAAAGCAGCCTAAACCTCGTGCTCACCTCTCAGTGCACTGCTCAAATCTGGGCTCCAAACGGATGGACACACGTACTGTATACATGTACCAGGCTAGCTTCACAGTCACATACCATATTGAAAAAACACATTACGTTAGTTACGTATACCAGTTAATTGGTAGGCTGCAACAATGCTCTGCTGAAACTTTATTTAGATAGTAGCCTTGATATTCAACTACCTATCAGGTGACAAGAACTGCTCAAAGTTTCAACAAAGCATACTTGTTGCATCTACAGTATACAGACTCTGTAACCCAAACCTGACCTTAGCCTCACCCTATTTTTAAACCTAACCACAACCTTAACATTAACCAGACATTGAATATTTATAGACTACTTTTCACACTATCACATCACGTGAAACCAGACCTTTTAGTGACACATTATAGTCACTTGATAGTATGTTGAGTAGCAGCATTGGACTATCCAAATTAAGTGTGACCTTACCTATTACTGACAAGCAACCTTATCCTAAACAAACAGATCCTGTACAGACCTACGGCACGTGTGTTCAATTCAAGTCAATTCAATACAATGCACTGGAGCACTGCGACACAGTTATCGCTTAAATCATTCCACTAATGCTAAATACCACAAGGTGGGCTATACCTTGAATGTTTGAAGGATAGCAAAAGATGTTTCTAAACAGTTAGGCTACTGTTTACAAATCCTGTTATAACACAGATTCAGCAGTTCAGCACATGGTGGAATGTTATAGTTTCACTTTGTTTTCACACTGGGAGACTGTGGATTGAGTTAAATGCTGCTGATTTTTTATCAAATTTGTATTCCCCATTAGTGCTTATTTTTAATTTATTTATCCTGGTTGCTGCTCCACCCTCTGCCGATCTGGGGAGAGCCGAAAACTGTCTCCATGCTTCCTCCGAGACATGGGCAGTTAGCTAGCTGCTTCTTTTCACCTGACAGGGGAAGCTTCACCAGTAGGACATAGCATGTGGGAGGATCACGCTATTCCAACCAGTTCCCCTCCCTCCGAACAGGTGCCCTTAACGACCAGAGGAGGCACCACATCAGCAACCAGGATATTGCATGTTTTGGTGAAGGGGTTCCTATATGAAGGAAACCCCCTTTTGACGACCCCACCTCGAGTGCCCACTGGGCAGTGGGCACTCGAGGACATGCGGACGGGCACACACTCCTTCAGCGTTCACAGCGTCCCAGGTGGGAATCGAACCCAGGACCTTCGAGCTGTGAGGCGACAGCGCTTACCACTGCACCACCGTACCCCCCATCGGCCGATATTCTTACATTATATATACACATTATATTACACGATTTTTTTGCAATGATCCCTCAAATATCAAACACTTGACAAAGATATGAGTTGACATGAATTGAAATATGTAATGTAGGCAGGATATTTTACAGCTTATTAACACATTGAGTGCCAGCGACGCCATATGGCGTCATTAGAAATTTACCGTAGAGTGCCAGCGACGCCAAATGGCGTCAATAACTCGAAATTGTTTTTTTGACGGGGGGGTGTCGATCTCAGCTTCTTACATCGCCTCTTACAATATGAGAGCTATTGAATGTGTCTAACCTATTTTACAGAACCCTTAGGTGGCGACAGCGCACTCCAGATGAGAGAAAGTATAGTTAAACACACAGAAGAAGTCGTTGTGGAAAAGGAAATCGCATCGCATCCGTCCGTATGCAGCTGCTTCATTGAAGCATAACGTAGCTGTGCCCCTGCAGCAGCCAATCTGCTGTCACAATTGAGCACCTCGTGTCCGCTGCAACAGCCCATTCGCATGATCAGCCGTGGAGTTCTCAACTGGAAGCTGGTGACATACACGCGGCTGTAAAAAAGCTGGATCTAGCGGACTTCTCAGTGCTGAGCACACGCAGAGCAAACGCATTCACAGCAGAGCCGAGCAGAGCAGAGAGACACTCCTCCCACAACGGGGGGGGGGGGGGGGGGAGGAGGAGGGGGGGAGGTGGGGCACGCAGGACACTACAGCATACAACAGACCCAGGCAGCTGCAGCATTACATCAGAAAATATTAGCAATGAGTCAATGATGTGCTTGAAATGCTTCCTTTCACAAAAGGGTCATTATCTCAGCTCGTAGAAAAAAAGGGCTGTTTTTGCTCAAATCAAGCTATCTTCTCCGGCTCATAACTAAAGAACGGAAAATGGGATCAATAAACTTTTTTTTGCAGGTGATAGAAGAGAGTCTCATCGTTATTTGTGCGTGTTCAGTGTTTACATAGTAATTATTAAAGAAATTATATGACTGTTTTAAAATGCATTGCGGGCCTATGTGGCACAGTACAGCACCTTTTGCCCAAGGGCCGTGGCACTCAAAGTGTTAATAAACTTGATTGTCCAAAATGACATCAATGCAATGAAACGGTAAACTTAACTGGGAATGTAATAATTATAAATAACTAGAAATACAAAAACACAAGAAATAGAACAAATAGTTAAGAAAACATATCAAATATACACAACATGCTGTCTATAACTAAAAAAAAAAATCTGCAATATCGGTTATCGGCGAACCGATATATCGGTCGGGCTCTAATATATATACCGTAATTTCCGCACTATAAGGCGCACCTGAGTATAAGCCGCAGCAGCAAAATTGCCTGTTTGTTACATATATAAGCCGCACCGGACTATAAGCCGCGGGTGTTTTGATGTTTAATTACCATATGTAAGGGTTCGTGCACAGAGGGGATTGTCGGGAAAGAGATGGCTGTTTGGGGAAGCTCCCATTTATTAACATTTCAACAAAACAAGCATATCCCGCTGGGGATCTTTTCTTTTGGCATTGTGAGACGCTTAAAAATCACCATCGGCGGGAGCTTTACTCCAGATGCTGTGCAGCCAAGAACACAAGTGAAATTCGTTCTCTCGTGACCTGTGGTTCTCAACGTGATGGACGATTCACCTTTCTTGTTAACAGTCCTAGTGAGAGGCAGGTCGAACGTCAAAGGCACTTCATCCATATTTATGATCTGCTCCGGTCCGATGGAATATTCCTTGATCTTTCTTTGTGTGAATTCGCAGAAGTTTGTAATTTTCTCCTGGTAGTCGGGAGGGAGTTGCTGACACACAGTCGTCCGCGCCCTGACGGACAGTCCCTTTCGTCTCATAAATCTGAAACACCAGGATGGTCCACCTCTAAAATGTTCAATTTTCATTTCGGTGGCGACTGTTTTGGCCTTCAGTCGGATCTGAACGGTGGACACACCTCGGCCGTCTGCTCTCTGTGTCAACACCCTGATGCCAAGGTTACGTGCTGCTGCTCGATTTCCTTCTTTCCTTCTTCTTCTCGCCGCCATCGTCGTAACACAGCCAGTTCTCCATCTTTTGAAGCATGATGTTAGATTACAACGAGCTAGTTGTGTGGCTTAGCCTTCCAAAATGTTGCCGTTAGTTTTTTAGAATGTAATACATAGAATTGGGAATGTTACATTCAATTTCATTCAGACTGTCTTTCAGGCTCAATCGCTGCCATTTTCCCCCCGGAGCGAGGGAGGAGGGAGGGTGTTTTACTGTAGTGGCTGAGAGAGCGTAGTGGCACAGTGCTCCAATCAGGTCGCGAGGCACATTTTTTGCAACATCATCCAATCAGGGTCTCGCTCTCGTAATGTCTGTCTTGCTCTCGTTCTGCCTCATACCAACATCCATAGATTTTGGAGGTCCCCGAGCGGCCGTTAGCTGATAAAATCCATAGATAAGCCGCACCGTTATATAAGCCGCAGGGCCAAAAAACGGGGAAAAAGCCGCGGCTTATAGTCCGAAATTTACGGCATATACGGTATACGGTATATATATATATATATATATATATATATATATATATATATATATATATATATACTGTGTGTGTGTGTGTGTGTGTGTGTGTGTGTGTGTGTGTGTGTGTGTGTGTGTGTGTGTGTAAAATATACATGTACTGTATATATATATACAGTAGGTGTGTGTATATATGTGTGTGTGTGTGTGTGTGTATATATATATATACAGTATGTGTGTGTGTGTGTGTATATATATATATATATATATATATATGTGTGTGTGTGTGTGTGTGTGTGTGTGTGTGTGTGTGTGTGTGTGTGTGTGTGTGTGTGTATATATATATATATACATATATATAATTGTATTGCCATTTCTGCTTTATTAGACAGTACAGTTGAGAGTGAGGAAACAGGGAAGTCAAATGGGGGTGACATGCGACAGAGGTCCCGGGACGGATTTGAACCAATGTAACGGTTATTAGTAACACCACAGACTAGCCAAGCTTAATAAGCCCAACAAAGCTCTATAGCTTTCACTTTTCCAATTATATTTCACTTTTAATCAATTGTGATTGTGATATGATGGACTTGTAAGATTACTGACCAGTTATGTATGGGTACAGATTCTATACAGCACATTTATGGTGACATTAATTTTCAGTGAAAATTTAAGTTGTATTACTGTGAAAACTTTTCACAGGAATACAATTTTCATTTTCTTTCATTAATTGAATACTGATCAATAAATAACATCACGATTTCCAGAAAATATTTTTTATGATGCCATGATGAGGTTAGATATTCTCCAGGTATAGAGGTGTCTCACCCTGTTAGGGTACCTTTGATAGCTTATGTGCGCGTTGTTTATATTGCAGAGACAACCTATTTGAAAAATGTTAAAGTATTTTCCTATCCTTTCTTTAATATAGACTCCATTCTTCTTTTTAGGTTTTACTGTAGACCAGTCACTTCAAGTTCTCCAGGAAAAACCTCTGAGAAATAGCAACAACATGCCCCCACAGGAGTGCCATGCTGTGTCATTGTGGGCTCGTAGCTGCAGCTGCGTCTAAGTTCCTACTGATGTCCATTGGTTCTGCTGTGGCATTGTTACCAGATGGTGGCTACAATACTACAGTGCTGTGCCTTTGGCCTCAAAATAATGCACCCCCTCCAGGGTCCACGTCCTGGCCTAAGGACAAGCATTCTGATGTAGACCCCCTGGGCGTGTGAATCCTCTGGCAAGTGCCCATTTAGGGTCACAAGGGGTGAGGACATGGCCACAACCAGTGGGAACACCTGCGGTTCCGGGACGGGCCAGTACTGAACACACTGCCAGGGCCATTTGAGGGCACTTTTGGTGATTTTTTTATAAAAGAACTGGCAAAATGTCAAGGTGAAGGTCCACACAAGCAAGGGGACAGTGGTTTGAGAATCTGTCCATTTTAGGAGTTCAATTATTACACTGACCGGAGGGTTGTCTCAGCCAGGTCTGTCAATGATAAAATGCTGAACGAGACAAAACAGTCCCCCTGGGGCTCTCATACTGCTCTTTACTCAGTAGACCATGAAATCCAACTCCACAGACTAGAGGTGGGGGGGGGGGGGGGGTACAGTATGCGTACAGTTGCATACTAGTAGTGAATTTTCATTTTTGGGCGAACTGTTCCTTTAACATTGTTAGTTAAGTTTGTTGTCGTTGGAGGTGGAAAATATTTTTTTTCCACCACAGAATGACTAATGATGCATTTGTTGTTTTTGATCAATTGTTCTGCTGATGTACATGTTTTAAATGTGGCTCAAAGGCAGGGAATGAGAAGAGAGATGAATCACCACGCCAATGTTACATTGTCTTAAAATGTTGGAGTACATATTACAAATTATATATTCTTTCTGTGCGTGCGCACGCGTGTGTGTGTGTGTGTGTGTGTGTGTGTGTGCATGCATATGGGTTTGTGAGACACAAGGTTGTCCACACTCCTCCTTGTCCAGGCATATCAAAGGCAGGTGCCAAGGCTTGTGTTCCTGCCAGCCTGATCCTATGCCAGATTCCAAAGGTTAACAAGATTCTGCACTCTGTAAGCAGCCGGAGACAATAGTCTCATTCTTCTCAGTCCACATACCTACTTTGGTTGTCCTTTCCCAACCTCCTTGTTGTGCCACACAAAACCCGGCCTGTGTGTTCTGAACCCAGGAACGAGCTGGGAAAGATGATCCCGCCATTGGCTTGTAATAACACTTTTCACTGTAAAAGGGGAAAGTCCTTTTTTCTTTTCTTTTTGTAGTTTACACTGAAGATGATATTGTTCAGAAAGTAGCTTTCTTTCTGTGACAGTGAGTCAAGGTGGGACATTTCGACTCCTGTAAATTTAATTACAGTATTTATTTTGTGATTTGTCATCGATCATTGCAAACAAATGTAAATGATCTCTATTGTACAGTGGCTGCCTGGTGACATAAGCGTGGCCACGCATTAGTATCTCATGGCCACAAGATACTAATGCGTGGGAACGAGATAACTAAGTCGTGGCCACGAGTTACTAATGCGTGACCACGACTTACTAAAGCGTGACCACGACTTACTAATGCGTGGCCACGACTTACTAAAGCGTGACCACGACTTACTAATGCGTGACCATGACTTACTAAAGCGTGACCACGACTTACTAATGCGTGGCCACAACTTACTAATGCGTGACCACGACTTACTAATGCGTGGCCACGACTTACTAATGCGTGGCCACGACTTACTAATGCGTGACCACGACTTACTAAAGCGTGACCACGACTTACTAAAGCGTGGCCACGACTTACTAATGCGTGACCACGACTTACTAATGCGTGGCCACGACTTACTAAAGCGTGACCACGACTTACTAATGCGTGACCACGACTTACTAAAGCGTGGCCACGACTTACTAATGCGTGACCACGACTTACTAATGCGTGACCACAACTTACTAATGCGTGACCACGACTTACTAATGCGTGGCCACGACTTACTAATGCGCGACCACGACTTACTAATGCGTGACCACGACTTACTAAAGCGTGACCACGACTTACTAAACCGTGACCACGACTTACTAATGCGTGGCCACGACTTACTAATGCGTGGCCACGACTTACTAATGCGCGACCACGACTTACTAATGCGCGACCACGACTTACTAATGCGTGACCACGACTTACTAAAGCGTGACCACGACTTACTAATGCGTGACCACGACTTACTAATGCGTGACCACCGCTGTCCCCCAGGGCTCAGTCCTGGGCCCCTTACTTTTCCTTCTCTATATCAGATCTCTTGCCTATGTGATCTCTTCTCATGGCTTCTCATTACATTACGTTACATTACGTCATTTGGCAGACGCTTTTATCCAAAGCGACTTACAATAACACATTTTTTGTCAGCAATAGAGCAATCAACTATGGAGCACAGTCTATGACAACTACAACTTCTGAAGGAACAGTGGTACAAGTTTAGGTTAGTGGTACAAGTTTAGGTTAGGTTTTTTTTTTTTTTTTTTTTATAAAGAAAGAGAGAGAACGAAGTTAGATCAAGAAGGGCCCAGATGGAGCCTGAAAAGGTGAGTCTTTAGTCTTTTCCGAAAGATCGGCAGTGATTCTCTTATCACTGCTATGCTGATGACACCCAGCTTTTCCTTTCCTTCCCCCCCTCCGACACTCAAATCGAGGCTCGCATCTCTGCATGTCTCAAAGACATTGGCGACTGGATGTCTGCCCACCACCTCAAGCTCAACCTTGGTAAGACAGAGCTACTCTTCCTCCCAGGGAAAGACTGCCCTCCCGCAGATCTCTCCATCTCGACAACACCACTGTACTTCTCTCCCAAACAGCTAAGAACCTTGGCGTGATACTGATCCTCGACAACCAGCTGTCTTGCTCAGCCAACATAGCTGCGACAGCACGCTCCTGTAGGTTCTCCCTCTACAACATCCGCAAAATCCGTCCCTTTCTCACAAGAGAAGCGACTCAACTCCTGGTCCAGTCACTTATCATCTCTCGCCTGGACTACTGCAACGTGCTCCTGGCCAGCCTACCTGCCACCGACATCCGACCGCTTCAGCTCATTCAGAACGCTGCAGCCCGTCTGGTATTCAACCAACCCAAATTCTCTCATGTCACTCCCCTCTTCCGGGACCTCCACTGGCTTCCCATCTCAGCTTGCATCAAATTCAAGACACTGGTACTGGCCTACAGGGCAGTACACCAGTCAGCTCCCCTGTACCTGCAATCTATGGTCAGGTTCCAAACCTCTCAGCGCTCCCTTCGCTCCTCCACCAGTGCAGGGGACTCAAAAGTCGCTCATCCTGATCTCGACTCTTCTCGTCCCTGGCACCCCAATGGTGGAACGAGCTTCCACCTTCGGTCAGGACTGCTGAATCACTGCCGATCTTTCGGAAAAGACTAAAGACTCACCTTTTCAGGCTCCATCTGGGCCCTTCTTGATCTAACTTCTTTCTCTCTCTTTCTATAAAAAAAAAAAAAAAATCCTAAACTAAACTTGTACCACTACACGAGCAGTGCGCACGGTGCGGCGAAGAGAATGGCTAGTGGAAGTACAGCAGGAGCGGCTGCTCCGATTCCAACAACTCAACTTGTAGAGAAGAAGAATGCAAAGAGTCGCATTTGGAAATATTTCGTATTCAAGGCAAATGCAGATGGTGTTATCATCAGTCCCCAAATCCAATCTCGCCAAGCACCTGAAAGACAGGCACCCAGACCTGTTCAAAGAATTCAAGGTGGGTTAATTCTTTCAAACGGTGTAAAATAACACGTTTAACAACATATCAAACGGACCTTATCCTGTCGCATTATTTTTTGAGATAGCTGGCAATGCATTGTGTAACCAAAAAACGTTTGGCTAACGTTAACGTTAACGTGTTTTGTAATGGAATCATTATGGTACACGGCTAATACCTGGCACAGCGTTAGCTAGCATAGTGTAGCACGTGTGCAATGCAATGGAATCATTATGGAACTATGGCTAAGTTCGGCTATTGGCCGTGTCCCATAATGATTCCATTACAAACATTATTTTACACCGTTTGAAAGAATTACCCCACCTTGAATTCTTTGAACAGGTCTGGGTGCCTGTCTTTCAGGTGCTTGGCGAGATTGGATGCGTTACCCTTGCCATAAAAAGTTGAATGTAGGCTAAGTAAGCAGAAGCACAATATTGTTTTTGTTTTAAATACTTGAGGGCTACATGCCACTGGTGTTGCACTGTCTGCACTCACTGCCATACAGAGTTGAATGTAAGAAGTAAGCAGAAGCACATTGTTTTGTTTTAAAGTTGAAGGCTACATGCCATTTGTTCATTGGAAATGGTTGCATACTTTAATAAAGAATATGTTGAAGAAATATCAGTCTGTTTTTTTTTACCGTGGTACCGAAATTGGTACCGAGTACCGTGGAAATTCACTAGTACCGGTACCGACTACTGAAGTATTGGTACCGTGACATCACTAGCCACGACTTACTAATGCCATGGCCATGAGATACTAATGCATGGCCACGCAATAATAAAAATATCTTGATGTCACTAGGCAGGCAGCCACCGCGCTATTGGGATCCTTCATAAAACTATCTTTGTTTCTACAAAGACATCTATTCCAATGTGGACATAAAAATGGCTCTGTATTCATTGGATGTTTTATATTTCACAACTGTGTAAAAGAGACCGTAGTCTTCTCATTCTCAACAGTAGCTATTGTTGTACTTGCTTGGCTTCATACCAGTCTATAAAAATAACTTCTTCAAATCAAAGTTTAGAGTACTAAAGCAGCATACGTCTCCATAGGTGTAGTCCCGGTGTAACGCGTGGGAACGGCGTTCCCATACTTCTCCAAGGGGTGTTTTGTGTGTGTCAGTGTGTGTGTGCATGTCGAGCCAATAAAACGAGTGAAACTTGACAATGTTGTCATTCGTCCTATATTTAAGGTGGGGTGAATTATTCACACAGCATCAACTCGCGGCTTGAAGAAATAAGGAAACATTCCACCTTAACTATATTTAAGGTGGGCTGAATGATTCACACAGCATCAACTCGTGGCTTGAAGGAAAAGGAAACATTCCACCTTAACTAGCTACAGCGCGGGGGAAACCTCAGTTTAATAAAAGCTATACTGAAACATACTGGCTTTTTCAGCATCAAAATATATTTTTTTCCACCAGTACCTCACTATAACAAGTAAAGATGAAAAAGGCAGCCAAACATCCTTTCATTTTTCGGACCAGCTGCTAAAAAGGTACGTTTACAAGCATGAAGAAACAATGTTAAAAGCGTGTTTCTTTTCAACGCGGTTGAATCAAAAGTTAGCGTTAATGGGGGGGGGGGGGGGGGGCTTTGTTGGGACCTGTGCGTGTGCAGGTGTTCCCCATATAGGTGCGTTCCCCCACTTCTCTAGATAGCACTACACCGCTGTACGTCTCTATTTTCTTCTTCTTTTATTTAGCTGTTTTGGCTTCCACTTGAAAATATCCCCAATCTTTCATTAATTACCCATGTTACAATCCCAATTGCCATTTCCTACCTTCTTTGAAGGCACCACTGGCTTATATTCTGATGCATTTGTTGCAGAGAAGCAAGCTGATATTGGTAACCAGAGCAAAGCATTGATGTCTGTCCATATACTTGGACTGAATTGCAAAATAATTGCAAATGACTGACTTACAAAGTTAAAAGAAACTTATCAAACTTCACCAAGGGCAGTTTCACGTCATCACAGACGTAATGATATTCACCTTTGTGACTTTTACACCCCACAAACAAACTAAAGGAGAGTCATGAATTAAAAACACCTATTTAGAGAGATCAAAGCAAAATTACAATCATTCAAATTAGATACACCCATTATGTTGTTTCAATTTACGTCATCAGTGATGAAGGCACCTGTTTTATATGAATGCTTTCTGGTCTGATTGAACCCTGCTGTATTTGATTATGTTTATGCTTTGGCTTTGTTCTTTTTTCTTTGTTCCTAATTAATAAAATGTACTTTTTATTGTGTAACTTTACTGTCATATAGAGAGAGGGCTTTCTCGGAAAAGAGAATTAACTTCATGATACATATCCACGTTTCTTGTTTCATCGATTCCTGGTAAAAAAAAATAACGATGCCAAATTTGAACAACAATAACATGATAAGCTATTTATCCTGTGAATGGGACCAAATGTTACTATAACTCACCCTTCGTCACATACTATATTTCTGCACTGGTGTGCACTGTCTGCCCATTGTACCTACCGGTATATATTATTCATTATGCAATGAAGTCATAGAGGTGAAATATCTGTCAGTTGGAGTGAACTCAGAGGCCTTCTGAAATATGTGTTATGCCTGCTAGCCATGACTAGACTGGGAGCAGGTTTTTATAGAAAGTATGAAGCTGCCATGCTAAGAACACACACACACACACACACACACACACACACACACACACACACACAAAACATATAACATTAATTGACAGTTTGTTAGATAAATAATTAAATTAGAAATGATTCAGCAAGTAGTCATTTAAGTGACCATCATTGATGTTGGCACATACGTATTCAAAGCTATACATCAAGGTCACTCTATGCTCCATTACAGTAAAGACACATTAGCTAAGATGCAGTAATGCCAAAACTGAGTTACTATAAAAAGCTTTGAACCAATTCAAGCGCACAACGGACTGTCTGAGACATGCACACTCCAGCCTTTCAAACATGAGCCACTGTGTTCCACTCCAGCCATAAACACCTCGCCACTTTGCCCACATGAACTATGGCACTTCACATCTGAGCTGTCTGAACATGCACATGTGCACACAGACAAATACTGTACGTACACACACACACACACACACACACACACACACACACACACACACACACACCGCCTGAGGGATTGAGTTCCACTACTGTGTAAAAGCCGTTAAAGCCCCCCTCCAGTTTATTTTGACATTTTTAAGATATTTCATTGTCATTTCCTGACTATGTTGATGAGCCAGTGTTTGTCAAATATTTTTGACAACCAAATTGTATGATGCTATAGTCATACGTATGGTAATTCTGCTTCGGTCTGAGGATAAACTAGCATGTTCACTATCTAGCTAGCTGTTAGCTACATAGGTAAGCCCGCTGCCTGCCAGGCTCAATAAGGCACTAAGTGACAGCACTAGCTAACAAGTACAAGTCACGCTGATTTCAGTGGTGAAATCCGTTTTGAAATCCATCGCTTGGTTATTGAGAAAAGTATTTTTCCGTGTTAGCAATGTGGCCATTCCTTGTGACTAAGGAACGTCTGTGGTGGAGGAACGTCTGTTTCATACCGTATGCACCAGCCAGTTTAGCTTACGCAAATAGCGTAGCACAGAATCAGATTAGGCTATGTACGGCTATTAACCTGGCGCCCATACAATGTTTGAAAAAGAACACTAACTGTTAAATAGTAGCCATACTAGTCTGACTCACTGGAAGCAGGCTGCGGGAATAAGCTCTGCCGTTGGTGCCAACTATTTCAGTCAGTTCAGGAGCTCCCTGCAAGCTCTGCCATTGGGTCAGACCATTTCAGTCAGAGCGAAGGGAAATCCCTTTCCACTCCCTGCCTGCTTGGTACTTTTGGTGGATGGTTGTAAAGATAACAGAGCCCCCCCTCCCTTCCCCCCACCACCACTAGACCAGAGTGAGAGTAAGAGCAGTCTTGTACAGCATGAAACAGACTGGCAAGTGAGACTACAGCCTACTGACTGGGGGGCTTTAAACTTGACTGTACCTGCTATTGCCTGGGTCCAAACGTTCAACTCTGAGTTCAGATTTGATGGAAATGGAGTCTGATATAAGGCTATACCTGCAGGCTGCTAGCTCTCAAGACAGATGTGTTGGTTCCCAAATTTACAAATGCTTCTATCTAACCATCTTTATTTCAGCAGCTCTCAATGTTATAATAATAATAAGGTGGGATATCCGCTCAGTTATCCCAATCACCGAGATATAGCTATAGCCTGTTATCAATTGATTTTAATCTCAATAAACACAGATCTAATATTTAACCGGAATTTGTTCCAATTGTCCGGGAAACTGAAATCATGCCGGACACGTTGACCGGCACCATTTTTCCCCGGCGGAAACGCTGGATGGTTCATCCAATCACCTGCCAGTATTTTCTGAAAGGGACTGCCCTTTGAAACGGTTTCCTGAGGGACTCGGTCCCACATGGTTATGTGAAAACAAACCATCTGGCAGCGTCAGGTTAGAGAATTGAGTGAAGATGAACTGAACTTAAGATGATTCCTGACAATCAGCATACGAATTAGGAAATCGGGGTGGGGTGGGGGGGGGGGGGGGGGGGGTCACGCAGCACATTCAATGTTTTATAATGACTATATGATGATGGTCAGTTGAAGATCTTTATAATAATATTGCCATAGGTAATGCAATTTTCCTGTTAAACTAGATGAACTTTCATCATTTCCATGGTTACCGCTCCAGTAAAAACAGAAACCCTTGCATAGGCAGAGAAACATGTTTTGCCTTTTTTTGACTCACAATCTTGCATATTGGCATTGTCTCTACACACACTTAACTGGCTAATAGGACATATTGTTACTCACGTTTTAGTGCTATTTCCCCCCCGATATTCAGTCATTATAACCCAACCATGACTACAATATGACCACAGTAGGAAACGGCAATAGTAAGATGTTTCGCAGACATACAAGTAGGGTCAAGATTGAATGGTGCTGTTTGCATGCATGGCTCTTTGTTGAATAGACACTATTGGCTTGGGTTCCTAGTGGCATTTGTGGGTGGCTATCACAAAGCCCAGGACCAGTAGAAAAGCTTAGCTCTTATGAAATGTCACTCACTTAGACATGAAGTCATACGCGAACCAATGAACTAGCCGCAATTCATCATCTGAAGCGTTCCTCTTACACTGCTCATGTGTTTACTTCACGGTCTGCAGTGAAGGAGAATGGACTCTTGTTCTGCGCTGCCAAGGTGTGTGTCGGTGAGCGTCCGGCACAGGTAGGAGCCCACAGCCTTCCTGACGTGGAGCATTTCAGAAGGAGTGGGAAAATGTCAAACAATGTAAAACTATCCCCATGGGGAGCCATCAGTGGAAGAGAGAGGAAAAAAGGCAAGGAAAGGAAAAAAATGCTTTCCAAAATGTCAATTCCGAGATTACGACATGGATCAAGTGCTGAGATAGGGCTCAGGCAAACATGATACTGACTTATAGATCTACAATCAGTTTAACATCACACACTTTAGAACCTGAGACCAGATTACCATGGGAGAATTCTGGGAAATCTCCCTAATAAAGGCAGGGCCGTCTGTGTATGTGTCCTTTGCATATCACGACAACTATTCATCCCATCTACTTCAAACTTGACGAGTGTGTTTCTGGGACCCTGACAAAGTACATTGTTGAATTTCGTGCAATTTGGACATGAACATCATCATAACGCCACCTACTGGCAACACAGAAAGTGGTTTATCTCGACAACCGTTCGTCCGGTCGACTTCACACTTGGCAAGTGTGTTGCTGGGAACCCAGAGGAAGTGCAGTGCCAAACTTGGTGCAATTTGGACACGTGCATAGTCATAGCACCACCTACTGCCAACACAGGAAGTGGGTTGTAACTCGGCCGTACATGGTCAAATCTGCCTCAAACTTCACATGTTTGGTAAGAGTCCCGGCATGCCAGTATTCAGTTATAGTCAAAATTGCACCACCAAGTTGTGGCAACACAGGAAGTGGTTTGTAACGTGGCTGTAGATGGTCAAATCTGCCCCAAAATTCCCATGTTTGATAAGAGTCCTCGTCTGAAGACACATTTCAATACACAGTTATAGTCATAGCCCCACCTACTCCCAAAACAGGAAGTGGTTTGTAACTCAGCTGTACATGGTCAAATTTGCACCAAAGTTTTTTTTCCAATATTTTATTTTGTAATTTTATAATTTCCAGAACATCAACAAACATAAACAAACAAACTCAGATACAGGAAAAGAAAAGAAAGGGAAAAAAACATATACAAAAAACAAAAACATATACATTGACACTCCAACATCACAATGTGGTGCCACCAGCCACACAAGGTGCTTACGTGCCCGCAAAAGTCGCTATGCATGGGATCGCACACAAGGGGCTCCATGACAGACCAGCCAGGCGAATCACCCGTCGCCCCTAACCTCGTCAAGGTAGGCCAGAAACGGGTCCCAAATAGTTAGAAATCTCTTAAGTGAGTTGGTCCTCAGGAACCGGAGTCTCTCCATCCGTATAACAGAGGTCATGTCTGCCAACCACAGCTGAAAAGAGGGTGGAGAGGGGGACTTCCATTCCTGCAGAATGAGTTTCTTGGCGACAATGTCCCCTGTGTCAGAGATTGTTGCACAGCTGGAGGGAAGTCGAGAGAGGACTCCGAGCAGCTGAAGATGGCGATTTCTGCCTCCGGCTGAAAGGTTATTTTGTAGGCCTTACGCCGGGATTGCACTGGTTGCATTGCGTTGCGTTGCAGCTGTTCTCCGGTTTTGCTCCGTGCTCTGTGCTGCGCCAACACTAACCGGCTGCGTGCAGAGCACGTCGCGGCTCTGCTCCGCCAGACAGCTAGAGTGACGAGACCCACAGGTTATCACGGTAAAATCGAGACGAGACGAAAAACGTATCGGCTCCAATGCCGTACCGCAGCGCAGACGGACCGAACACGGACCTAGTGGAATGTAGGCGTTAGACTCCAAAATGCACATGTTTGATGAGAGTCCCGGCTTGAAGACATCTACAGTACCTGCCAGTTTGTAACTCGACTATACATGGTCAAATCTGCTCCAAACTAAAAAAAAAAAATCTCACGTTTCACGTTTGATGAGAGTACAAGCCTGAAGATATACGTGTCAAATTATATTCCGTTATAGTCAGAGCGCCACCTACTGGTGTGGCAACACCAAAAGTGGTTTGTAACTCGACTGTACATGGTCAAATCTGCCACCTACTGGCAGCAGGAGATAATTAATGTACTCCTCCTAGTGGGTTGACCAGAGATTTCAATGGTGTGGTCTACTCTTGATACTGCTATATATTGCTGGGGACCCAAGGTTATGAAGTGTCAGATTTGGTGCAATTCCGACATGCTCAGTATTGCTACAGTACACTGTGAATAAACAAGCAAACAGCTTAATATCAGTTAATTACACAACATCACTGTGGCTCCTAAAGCTAATGTAGGGTAAGTCTCGCTTGCCAGACTATCTCCATTTTGCGTTGGCTCCTCTGACTCTCACTCTGGTATAGTGGGAGAAAAGGCTCTGTTATCTTTACAACCATCCACCGAAATTACCAAGCAGGCCTGCTTTATTGCACAATCCAAATCTTTGTCAAAACTTGCTATTTTAGGCATGTAGCAATGCTAGCTTACAGCTAGCGTTGTTGTTGTTGTTGTTGTTGTTGTTTCACAGCGGCATTTGAGAGCAACACACAGAAATGGTCAGCACCAATGGCAGAGCTTAGACCTACAGCCTGCTTCCAGTGGGTCAGACTATTGTAGGGCCTACAGCTACACAAAATAATTTTGCAACACATTTCTTTGTGAGAAATGGCATAATTTGTTGGTTAATGTTGAAGGAAAACTTTAATAGGTGCAAATAATGCTGTTCTGAACTGAACAGCTCCCCCTCTGAATGTGATTATGTGAAAACACACAAGTACTGTTCTGATGTTTGATGTCTTTGGAAGACAAATGGCACTTATTTGACGAAAAGCCATTTGTACCAAAAGTTTCCACAGAGCATGATTCTTATCATGACACTCCTGACACCTTTTGCACAAGCTGTACTGAACATGCCATGGAGATTTATCTAGAATGCTAACAAATGTGACAATGTGACTAGAATTGTTCCATTAATTGCGATAACACTCAACACTTGCCTCTCTGATGCCCAATTTGTGACATTGTAAGTACATCTGTCTAAAGAGTGACAAATAGCATTCTGAGCCATGAACAGCCAGTATCACATGCATTGCCTGCCTCAGACACGCTGATTCATTTCATGGTTTCTGTTGCCCAATTCAAGAAATGCTACACTTTGCAGTCCAGAAAAATAGCAGTGGAAAGTATGCTTTGTTTAACCAGAGAAGCCCCCTGTGACAATTTTGAATGTTAGAAAATGACTATGGTCATCTACAATTAGCCACAGATGTACATGTCATCATCGGGGTTAGTAGTAGGCGGTTGGAGTCTCATAAATATTATAGTTACAATCTGAAGATGATCAGTCATATAAGTTCATTTTCCCACAGAGGATGAAATCACATATTGAAACAGGTGTCAAAATATTGCCTAAGTCATATCAGAGCTCGTTAAAGAAATTCCAGGCTAAAACTATTTGGCAAAAGCTTTTGAAGTGCAAGTTGTTACTGTGGGATGTGAAGAAGCCTGTTATTTTCTGGTCAATATTGACAACAATTATGTACATACCGGTAATTCGATTTTGGCGTCATTCTGGTTTATTTATGTAACATGCATTCTGATTTGCCTTGGCGAAGTTGGCGTACATCATGTACAACATTAAGCATTGGGCTGATAGGCTTGCTGTCTTTTCCCATGACAGAATAACACATTTATTCAAGGTATGAGAACACCGTGCTTCCAGGATCTGTGGGGAAGTCCCTGTTGGGCTATATTTGGGTGTGTGTGTGTCTGCTCACAGACATACCAAAGCACCGGCGCATTTAATCCTGTCTACCTGTTTAAATAAGTCTACCTGAAAGCCAAGTCACTTTTTAATAGGTTCAGTGGAATGCATGTCGTGACGAGGGCAGACGATTTGCTACTGACTGAGCAGCTTCCGTTCATTGCTGTTGTAAATGTCAGTAGCTCATTAAACACATATGCACACAAACAAACATTCCCACAGACACCCGGGCCCCTCCCCCACCTCTAATACTCTGCAGCCACCCCACAGACACCCCCTCCCCCACCTCTAATACTCTGCAGCCACCCCACAGACACCCCCTCCCCCACCTCTAATACTCTGCAGCCACCCCACAGACACCCCCTCCCCCACCTCTAATACTCTGCAGCCACCCCACAGACACCCCCTCCTCCACCTCTAATACTCTGCAGACACCCCCTCCCCCACCTCTAATACTCTGCAGCCACCCCACAGACACCCCCTCCCCCACCTATAATACTCTGCAGACACCCCCTCCCCCACCTCTAATACTCTGCAGCCACCCCACAGACACCTCCTCCTCCACCTCTAATACTCTGCAACCACAACGCAGCGCTGGAATCTCGTGAACAAAATCTGACATGCAGAGGTAAACCAACGTTCTTAACTCATTCAGGGCCAGTTTAGGACTGCCAATATTTAGCACAGGCCAAAGATTTTCATAATTGTTGGTCATCTTTCAAGACCCACAGTAAATTATCTATTAGCACCAGTGAGTGATTTGCAATACCTCAAAATGAAGATGTACGTCTCTGGGTTCACCAGGAAAAAAAAAGTGAGCTTTTAGCATGTTCTGTACTCTACTTATAGCCATTTATATACACCCTGTTTTCAGCCAAAAAGTCTCTGTGAGAAAAGAAATTGCAGAAAATGGCATTTATGTACACAGCACACAATATCAGGCAGAACTCGCTCTCAATTCTTTTATTTTGAACTGTATTGACATCAGACATGTAAATATTATTCATTATGACACAAATGACAAAAAAAAAAAAATATATATATATATATATATATATGAAGTGCTTTTTTTACATTCAACAATACAGTTTGCTCAGTGTGAGTGAGTGTACAGACAGACACACAGACAGACAGACAGACAGACAGACAGACACACCGACAGACAGACAGACAGACAGACAGACACACACACACACACACACACACACACACACACACACACACACGATCCCCCTTTTAGATTTCTAACCCCACTTAGGATAAGCAATAACCACGCCCTGTGGCGCTGGGATTGGCCAGGAGCAACACTGGAGGGCACGCAGCCCTCTGTGTGAAAGCCATTTATGTGGCGAGGCTGTGTGGAGGAGGAGAACAGCTTCTCCTCCTCCACACAGGAGAACAGCTTCTCCTCCTCCACACAGTTGTGACTCCGTCTCGTCTCTTTCGGGCTGGCACATAGGAACGGGGTCCAGGGACCAGGATCGATCATGTTGGTCACGGGTTTGACTACTGCGGTTTCGATGTCCGCTGCTGTGCAGCAAGTCGATCAGCTCTGCAGCGCGGCGAGGGGGCATTTCAATGGCGTTTCTCCTCTGCAACAAGGAAGCGCGTTTCCTTTCCACCTTCTTCCTAATTTCAAACAACAGCTGCGGTATGTGTTTGATAACGTGCTGTCGGCTTGAGTTTGAGGTTAGGGACCCGAAACTATGTCACAGGCTGGGTAAGTGTTTCAACTATGCGCTGCACTCATAAAAACAAAAACACGTCAAACACGTCATTGGCCCTCTGGGCTATTCCTGATAACACGTCAAAGACGTCATTGGCCCTGAATGAGTTAATATGGATAATGAAGACCAAGTATGTTTTGTTATGAAACCTAAGAGACCTTTTTGAACAGCGTTTTCTCCTGTTTTTGCCTCAAGGCCATCTTCTACCAGGGTGGCTTCCACACAGCCTCTCTCTGTGTAGCCTCTTCTACCAGGGTGGCTTCCACACAGCCTCTCCTCTGCGTAGCCTCTTCTACCAGGATGGCTTCCACAGAGCCTCACTCTGTGTAGCCTCTTCTACCAGGGTGGCTTCCACAGAGCATCACTCTGTGTAGCCTCTTCTACCAGGATGGCTTCCACAGAGCCTCACTCTGTGTAGCCTCTTCTACCAGGATGGCTTCCACACAGCCTCTCTCTGTGTAGCCTCTTCTACCAGGATGGCTTCCACACAGCCTCTCTCTGTGTAGCCTCTTCTACCAGGATGGCTTCCACACAGCCTCTCCTCTGTGTAGCCTCTTCTACCAGGATGGCTTCCACAGAGCCTCTCTCTGTGTAGCCTCTTCTACCAGGATGGCTTCCACACAGCCTCTCTCTGTGTAGCCTCTTCTACCAGGGTGGCTTCCACACAGCCTCTCTCTGTGTGTATCCTCTTCTACCAGGGTGGCTTCCACACAGCCTCTCCTCTGTGTAGCCTCTTCTACCAGGATGGCTTCCACAGAGCCTCTCTCTGTGTAGCCTCTTCTACCAGGATGGCTTCCACACAGCCTCTCTCTGTGTAGCCTCTTCTACCAGGATGGCTTCCACAGAGCCTCTCTGTGTGTATCCTCTTCTACCAGGGTGGCTTCCACAGAGCCTCTCTCTGTGTAGCCTCTTCTACCAGGGTGGCTTCCACACAGCTTCTCTCTGTGTAGCCTCTTCTACCAGGGTGGCTTCCACACAGCCTCTCCTCTGTGTAGCCTCTTCTACCAGGGTGGCTTCCACACAGCCTCTCCTCTGTGTAGCCTCTTCTACCAGGATGGCTTCCACACAGCCTCTCCTCTGTGTAGCCTCTTCTACCAGGGTGGCTTCCACACAGCCTCTCCTCTGTGTAGCCTCTTCTACCAGGGTGGCTTCCACACAGCCTCTCCTCTGTGTAGCCTCTTCTACCAGGGTGGCTTCCACAGAGCCTCTCCGGCACTCCCCTTAAATGGTGTCGTTAAAATCAAACGGGAATCTCTCGTTCATTTCAAAGAGCCTAGCTGTCATGAGTTGTGCGTCGCAGAATTTATCGCAAGCATGAAAAGCACCCAACATGGCTTCCCTCTGGCTTATCTTAAATTAAAAGTTCTATTCATCAAATGAAATTATTCTTTTGAGTCCAAATCTCATAAGCAGTTAACTTCAAAGTAAAAGTAATTGGAACAAATCCGCATCTCTGTTCTGGTTTTGGCCAGAGTGTGCAAACAAACTGGAGGAACTGCAAGTGCAGAATCAAACCTCTTTTGGCTCGTTGGCAGTATACAGGCACATACCTGGCTTCAGACAGACATAAGGTCCATCAAACAAAGCTTAGATTTAGACACAGATGCTTGGTGCATGTTCGTGTAGTCACTAACAGCATTAGAATAATAAGCTTATGATGTTACACACACACACACACACACACACACACACACACACACACACACACACACACACAAATCTACTGTACTTTGGCAATGTTGGATCTGCACCATAGATGTAATAACAGCCACAAGCTAACAGCTGATTACAGGACTGAACCAACCAATGATGACATATCACAGTCCAGTGAGTCCAGGTCCAGTACAGTTTTCCTCACAGGAAAATATTGCCAAGGAAATGTTACGGCATTACTGGAACAGACCAGTTCCACTCTTTTCTCTTGATCTCGTGATCTGATTGAATTGATTAAGGTCGCATTATAAGGGTTTGATCAGGTGCGCTTGTGCATTAAATTGAATTGCATTAAACTGAATTGTGGCGAGCCAATACATTTTTGCTGCTTGAGTCTGTGTCTGTCTTGAGAGTTAAGAAGTATCAGATTGTATAGACAGATGAAGAAATATTTGATCCAACCTCTTGACTTTTTGGAGTGGGGGAAAATGACAGCGAATCACACACAGTGTGTCATCCCCCCATGGCCTGTCATCCCTGTGACAGCGAATCACACACAGTGTGTCATCCCCCCATGGCCTGTCATCCCTGTCTCCCACAATTACCAAAGAAAAGTGACAAAGTGTTGACAATGCTAAAAGCCAATTCATGCTGGCCCCCCAAACCATTACATCTTGCTTTTGTAAAATCAACTTTAAACCGCACACACACACACACACACACACACACACACACACACACACACACACACACACACACACACACACACGTGTTTGTGTGTGTTCGTCTGTGTGTGTGTGTGTGTGTGTGTGTGTGTGTGTGTGTGTGTGTATGCATGCTTGAATGTATGACGGCCCTCCTCACACTGCTTTGATTAGGGCCCCAGCGTGAGACCATGCATGGCGCTGATCCGATCGGGAGTGTGCTGGTTGGCTTGAGCTGCGAGTTGGACGCCTCACAACCTGCGGCTTGCCAAGTCTCTGGGTCTCACCCCTAAGAAAACAGCCGACTTGGGGGATTTGGTTCCCCAGTAATTGTTGTGTATGATCATCGCCGGGCTCTCCCCTGCTTTTTGCCGTGCCCAAGTGGCCATTGTTGTAGCGTTGTTACCAAGCCGTAATCACAGGCAGATGGCTGCAGGCTCCCAACGCTCCATCTCGATGGGGCTTTCCCCGTTCTACGAAGTGAGGTCTTCTCGTGGAGAGAGGTGTGATGTAAGGTGTTTGCTTAGAGAGGTGTGATGTAAGGTGTTTGCTTAGAGAGGTGTGATGTAAGCTGTTTGCTTAGATGCTCGCTCATTTCTGGATCCCGGGACAGCCATGCTTTGGGTCTTCTGTTTGATTTATTATATCTTGGCTGTGCAAATCATTTTTGGGGAGGAAGGGGGTTATTTTAGCGGGGGCCAGGGTTTTTTAACCTAACATGAATTATGACTAAGGGGTTTCAGGTTGGGCTTGGGGGAACAAACTGAATGGAGTCCTCCATATGACAGTGTCCTTTCTTTCTGGAGTACCAGTTCTTCAAAGACAAAAGAAAGATGAATGGCCTTGGTGGTTTGAGTATCCACCCTAGGAAGAGGGGTTCCCAGGAAAGTCATACCAAAAGCTGCCTCCTCGGCCCTGCCCAGCATCATGATGAGGAGTTGGGAATAAGGAACCTTGACAGACTATTGTCCTGTCCAGGCCATGTGAAACAATCTAGAAGCCCATTTTAAGGGTGAACGGTGGACCTTGGTTCCCCAAGTGCAATAACAAAACAATGCTTGGGGAGTTGATCCTTCGTCATAATTCAGCATGCAATTCAACTACTGTCAACGCTGAGGTCAGCCGCATGCATGCATGCATAGGACTACTCTTCAGCCCGCAGCCATACTGCATCTTCACCACAGATTCTGCTTTGGCGTTTTTTCCCTTCATGCAGTTTGTCTTGCAGTGGTGTTCGTTAGCTTTACTGGCCACAAAACGGGCCAGGTTCAGCTTTGACTGACAAAACAATGAAATGCAATCAAAATTTGTGGTTTGCAACCACTTAAAGTGCATCACATGTTGAAGATTACCGCTCAAACTGAGCTGGAGTTGTTCAAACAGTCTTTGAGCATAAAGCCACGCAATTCATAGAAATCACATCCCACAGGCCTGAAGAAAATGAGTGGATTTGACCCCGTGCTCATAAATTAAACACAAAGTGAATGCTAAAATGCCACGTTTGTTTGATTACATATGGCCACAACTGGGATGTTTTGAGGGCCCAATCACACAATAATTTTTTATGCTATCTGTGGTGGCAAAATGTTTATGGAGTAATTCCAGGACAAGGAATTGTAGTTTGATGGCTTTGGCAATATCGCTGAAAATTATTGTGTTCTGCCTGAGGAAAAACATAGATGTTGCCAACTCATAGAACTTCTCTCTCTCTCTCTCACTCCATGAAACGTTTCAAAACCCTCTCTCTCTCTCTCTCTCTCTCTCTCTCTCTCTCCCTTGATTTTCTTTCATCTCCTATTACATGTACCGTAAATTCCGGACTATAAGACGCACCGGTGTATAAGCCGCGGGACCAAAATTGACTATTTTTTTCTTCTATAAGCCGCACCGGACTATAAGCCGCGGGTGTTTTGATGTTTAATTACCATATGAAAGGGTTCGTGCACAGAGAGGAATGTCGGGAAAGCGATGGCTGTTTGGGGAAGCTCCCATTTATTAACATTTCAACAAAACAAAACAAAAGTCAGGTCACTAATCCCCAGACAAAATCACACAACAATAGGCTATATGTGCAGCAAACCTGTAACCAGAGAAGTCAAGTCACTAATCCTCGTCTTCCTCTTCTTCCTGCGTACTGAAACCACCAAAGTCCTCATCTTCAGTGTCGGAAACGAACAGGTTCAGGGTGGCTTCGTCAACCACTCTCCTCTCTCCTTCATTGTCACTCAAAACCAACGAACTCCTCTTCATCTATAGCTGTGTTTCCATTACAGTTTTTCGCAAAAGAATTGCGATATTTCTACAACTTCGACAATGTACAATTGCGACTTGTAGGCGTTTCCATTGAAGTTGCGTTTGAGTGATTCCCCGTTGCAGCAGCTGCCACAGTGATTACGCACGGGGATCTGCCCCATATCCCGTCCCCTGCATGCTCAAATCCAACCAATGGTCAATGGAAATCCCAACATGAAGTTACAATGCATATAAACGAGCCTGATTATCAATTCAAAAGAAAATTAGTCGCAAAATGTTGCTGGCTGCGTGAATGCAGTCAGCGCGACAGGCAGAGGAAAAAAGGTAGCCTAATAGCCTACAACTGGTCCGATTTAGAGATGGAGGGGGGAAAAGGCTGATTTGGTTCTATAATTGCACCTGAAACGTGTGCAATGTATTAGCCTACTCACAGTCACTGTATTCACTTCAGACAGCACCACCGCACCAGTGTGTGCTTTTCATCCTCTCATCTCGCCGCTGTGCCAAATGCGCGCACACAGGCAGCCTGCTGTCACCATAAACTGCTATATCGACACGTCTGAAAAACCACCTCATGATCATCTACTGCTCGTTCTCATGCTGTCGAGAACGAGCAAAGCTTTTTTTTGGTGAAAGAATCCTCCAGGGCGCTTCTTGTTAACAGTCCGAGTGAGTGGCAGGTCGAACGTCAAAGGCACTTCATCCATATTTATGATCTGCTCCGGTTCGATGGAATATTCCTTGATCTTCCTTTGTGTGAATTCGCCGAAGTTTGTGATTTTCTCCTGGTAGTCGGGGGAGGGAGTTGATGGGCTTGTGGCCGTTTGCTTACCGTAATTACCATATGTAAGTGGTCACGCACAGAGGGGATTGTCGGGAAAGAGATGGCTGTTTGAGGAAGCTCCCATTTACCGTATTACCGTAACATTTCAACAAAACAACATAACACAACACCACCGTTGTTTATTTTTACAGTGCACACAGTGTCCGCGGTGTGGTGAAAAGAGGGCAAGAGAGGAAATTAAAACAGAAGTGGATTTATAGTTAGAAAGAGTGCTAAAAAAGAGAGATTTTTTTTTTTTTTTTTTTTTTTTTCTGAAAAAATCCATAGATAAGACGCACCGTTATATAAGCCGCAGGGGCCAAAAAACGGGAAAAAAGCCGCGGCTTATAGTCCGGAATTTACGGTACATCTTGTTTTATTCTCAGTGCTCTCTCTGAGCTTTCAGAGATCATAGAGTAGTGTTACAGCTAGAAATAATTAGGCAATGTAATTGGATGGTAGTTCTTGTGTGTTTAGGGCAATGATTATCAGTGTTGGGAGTAACTAATTACTTTTTGCAGTAACTAGTAATCTACCTAATTACTTTTTCAAATTTAGTCAGTTACAGTTAATAAAATAGTAACTGGGCTAGTTACTAGTTACTTTAGGACATGAAAATAAGGGATATAAGGGATTCTTGCCAGAGAAGCCTGGCAAGAATGCTCCACATGCGGCAGCTGCAGCCAGAGCCCCAGAGGCTAATGACCTTGATAGGCTATAAGCCTCCCCAATAAGCGAATGTTCAATGCCACACTGTGGCACAGCGTCACTTAAATAATGTGCATTAATAAGACAATCGAAGCAGACTTAAAAGTAAGGCAAAAGTTACTTTCCATAGTAACTAATTACTTTGAAGTAACTAGAAACTTTAAAGTAATTAAATTACTTTTTGAGAGAAGTAACTAGTAACTGTAACTAATTAGAAATTTTCAGTAACTTGCCCAACACTGATGATTATGTAGGCCTATCATGGTTTAGGTGAACAACTTTATTCCTCTAAAATTGCCCATACATTATCTGAGGCTGAGCTCCTCATCGCCGCTGGTGATGCCTTTCTGTTTCATAATGCGTTGTAACCTGCTGATGAATCTCTCAAACTGCTAACGGAATTGTATCCAATTCCTGACAGTATCCAGACACTCAGGCCATGTTCAGACTAGGAGGCCAAATCTGATTTGTGAACTTTAATGACCTATTACAGTAATGATTCTATCCGGATTGGTTTTATGAGTCTGGACGCTCCAAGTCTGATTTGTGTCACTTCAATCATGAGAGGCCAGTTGGTAGGATTTAACAAACTTAATTTAGCAATCGGCATGCATGGCAAATACTTTGGCGCATGACTCCATTGGCCAGTGGCGCTGCTCTTGAGGCATCTGCATAGGCTAGGATAGGGGATCCCCCCCCCCCCCGTGGGGGATCCTACAGGAGTCAAGACTCGTTGGTGGCGGACTGGGGAGGTGGGTGGAGCAAAACAACGCTTCAGAGGACGGCTTCAGGGGAGATGGACTGCCGTGAAGCTAGCTGCTGCTATGATCGGCCAGAGAGAGAGAGGTGACGTAGAACCCTTGCTATATATATATGAGAATGAACTGACGTCATATCTGACGTCATTGCAGACGTCATACTTGGACTTTGACTGACCACAACATAGCTGACATCATACTAGAACTTGACTGACGTCAGGGGGTGATCAGGTTATGCATGTGTGGCCCTCTGCTTGAAATTTGGTCTGGAGACCTCACTTCAATCATGAGAGGCCAGTTGGTAGGATTTAACAAACTTTATTTAGCAATCGGGATGCATGGCAAATACTTTGGCGCATGACTCCATTGGCCAGTGGCGCTGCTCTTGAGGCACGAGGAGGGCATCTGCATAGGCTAGGATAGGGGATCCCCCAAAAGGAAGATCCGATTACCGGAGGTTAATTGAGATCAGACCGTCACTTGCCTTACTTTGACTAGAGCCGTTTTCACACATGCGTACAGGAACATTGCCTGTAAATGAATATCGGCCATTTCCCGGAATTTCCCTTCACACCTGAGGGCTCACATGTGTGAATATAGCCGTCAAATAACCTGTATTTGGGGGGGCACTGCAGAGCGGGTGGAAAGTGACGTATGCACTTGGATGGGGAATCGTCCTTATTTTGGGGGTCGGCAAAACTCCGATGGTGAAATAAGTTCGCTTGTCACACAATAAATCACACTCGTTTGACTTAAGAGGGCATGTATGTTGTATCCTTCACATTCGCTAACCAGTCTTTGAACTGAAATCTTTGAAGACGTTGGGATCCCTGTCTGAGAGAAATAGCCTGGCTGGTTCGATGTTTATCCGTTCACCTGCGTCGCGTTGAAGCACTTTTTACAGACTGGCTTCGTTTGATGTGTCCAGGAGCTTGCCTTCGCTGTCAGCAACGTAAGCAAAATACTTCCACATTTCGCTTCGTGCATTTGCTTTCTCTACATACAAGCGTTGGGCGGCTTGCAAGACTGTCAGAACAAGCCGCTGCCATTTTCGCTCTGAAGTCAGCCGCTTGCATAGGCCTACTCTTCAGCCTGCAGCCATACTATAAAATGTCTCTGAAGTTAGCCGCTTGCATAGGCCTACTCTTCAGCCTGCAGCCATAGTATATACTGTCTCTGAAGTCAGCCGCTTGCATAGGCCTACTCTTCAGCCTGCAGCCGTACTATATACTGTCTCTGAAGTCAGCCGCTTGCATAGGCCTACTCTTCAGCCTGCAGCCATACTATAAAATGTCTCTGAAGTCAGCCGCTTGCATAGGCCTACTCTTCAGCCTGCAGCCATAGTATATACTGTCTCTGAAGTCAGCCGCTTGCATAGGCCTACTCTTCAGCCTGCAGCCATACTATATACTGTCTCTGAAGTCAGCCGCTTGCATAGGCCTACTCTTCAGCCTGCAGCCATACTATATACTGTCTCTGAAGTCAGCCGCTTGCATAGGCCTACTCTTCAGCCTGCAGCCATACTATATACTGTCTCTGAAGTCAGCCGCTTGCATAGGCCTACTCTTCAGCCTGCAGCCATACTATATACTGTCTCTGAAGTCAGCCGCTTGCATAGGCCTACTCTTCAGCCTGCAGCCGTACTATATACTGTCTCTGAAGTCAGCCGCTTGCATAGGCCTACTCGTCAGCCTGCAGCCATACTATATACTGTCTCTGAAGTCAGCCGCTTGCATAGGCCTACTCTTCAGCCTGCAGCCATATACTGTCTCTGAAGTCAGCCGCTTGCATAGGCCTACTTTTCAGCCTGCAGCCATACTATATACTGTCTCTGAAATCAGCCGCTTGCATAGGCCTACTCTTCAGCCTGCAGCCATACTGTATCTACTGTCAACTCTGAAGTCAGCCACTTGCAAAAGCTACCGTTGGCTACATAAGCTACATAAAGCAACTGTGGTAATAATTCATAATAACCAAATTGGGATTTAAGGGTTCCCGCTTCGTGTTCGTCACACTTTGGTTATTATTACTTATTATCACAGTTGCTTTATGTAGCCAATGGTATTGGCTGATAAATGGAAAAATAAAAGCTTTGAGTACATACCCTGTACTTCTTACAAGTATCTATAACATTGGAAAGGTACAGGAAGGCTTGATAAATGTTTAATATTGAGTATATGAGTATACCAACACGGACAAAAGTAAGTGTCTGGATCGGAATATGGATTTTTAATCTTAACAGTACAGGATGAAATATATTTGTATATAATTATGATTTTGTTTTGGTCATAGCTGTCCGGAATTGGATACCCTGCCGCTACCCAGATTTTCCAGAGGTTGAAATACAATGTCTGGACAGGCAGTGGATGGTGTGTCAGGACAGAGGAGAGGGGATCTAAGGTCAGGGGGAGGAGGGGGAAAGATGGGGCAATATGAGGTCAGGTGTGGGAATCCCTCCCAGTATGGAGCAGAGAGAGAGAGGGACGAGTGAGAGAATGAGGGGTGGGGGCTGAGACATTCCAGGAAAGGTGAAGTCAGAGTTAGACAGGAATTGGGGATAAGGGAAAAGTGAGAAGGAAAAGGAACACCATGAAGCATCAAAAGCTATTAAGCAGTTGAATTATTTTTCTAGGAGAGCAATAAAAGGTATTCGCCATTCCCACGACTGGATCTCGGGATCGCAGATTCCTGGAAAAAGTCTTCCAACCCACGCATCCATTTGGCCACCAAGCACCTTTGTGTTACTGTACTTAACGACTTTCCATTCCGCCTCCAAGGAAAAGGCACTCTCTTGGTATCATTTGTCTAATGAGCTATGACTCGATTCAAAAAATCTAAAAATAAAACCCACTTTAACCTCCACAAGCCTTTTCGTGCTGACACTTTTTCCCCTATTTCCTCTCTATCTCCTCCCTCCCTCTCCAGTAGTATGTACCCAATAGTATACAATATGTGCAAGATTTGAGGGGAAACGCTGAGTACATGAGATAATTAAACGGCTCATTAACAGGCCGTGCTCGCTAAGCGTGGCCGAGGGGATGATTTACAGCTGGCTGCTGAGGGGAGGGGCTTTTGACTGGCCCAAAGCAGCGGGGTTCACTTTGATTTAGGATAGGTGGCACAGCATGGAGGGGCGCAGTGAAAGTGCAAGAGCTCAGACGCTGCACACACAGTGCTAATGTTTTGACTGGCTGCCTGTTTAGACCAGAACGCTTTCTGGACAAAACGGCAAACTTTTGTTACATTTTGGCCTTCCGTTCACATGACAACGGCATTTTGGAGGCCTGAATACGCCACCTTTTGAAACCGGTTCCAGAGTGGAGTCTCTTTAAAATGCTGCCCTTTAGCGTCGAGGTGTAAACTAATACGCAATTCTTGTGAAAAGTGCGACGACGCGGCCCCACTTGGTGCTTGGCTATTACGTTTTCAGCCTAATACAGTAGGCATGCGACAACAATGACAGCAGCTCATCGAGCTGTGTTTGTGCTGCAGAAGAGACTAGGGGTGAATCCCATTTCTCTCTGGTCCGTTTCAGACCTGATAGTCGGGTTCCTTGGTTCGGCCCAGAGGTGATAATTGTTTAGTTTTTCTGCTGGTTCGGTTCGTTTTCACACCAGCCAAAAACCAAATGGTCGAGATAGGGCTGCAAACCCTCGCAGACTGGCTAGACTCCGGTAGGCTCCCGGGATGGAAAAAATAGAGTACCGCTGGAATGAGTTCGGAAGTAGCACTTCGGTTCGTAAGGGGAGAAGTGAATGGGGTTTTAGAATTTTAGTTAAATGCATATTGCAGATTCGCGATTTCTGTCAATCAAGTTTCCAACAAAGTCCCCACCGTCAATTCCCTGTGACAACCACGCTTCCATGACCAATCAATTAAAGGCCACAACCCAAAATATAAGGTTTGGGCCGCCGTGTGCCATCACAGTGTGTGGGTGGCAGTAACAAGCGGTCATTTGTCAAAATAAAACAAAACCCTCGTACCCTGCACCGTGGCTCCTATATTACATCGCTGGCATGCTGGGGGAAGCTAAGCAGGACTGAGTCTGGTTAGTCCTTGGATGGGAGACCATATGGTGCTGGAAGTGGTGAAGTGGTGTTGGAGGACCAGTAGGAGGTGCTCTCCCCTCTGGGCTTATGAATAATATCCCCATCCCCAATGCCCCAGGGCAGAGACAGGTGAGTGAGCACCGTCCTGCGGATGAGACATTAAACCGAGGTCCTGACTCTGTGTGGTCATTACAGATCCCATCAGCACTCTTCACAAGAGTAGGGGTGTGACCCCGGTGCCCTGGGGGGTGTGACCCCGGTGCCCTGGGGGGTGTGACCCCGGTGCCCTGGGGGGTGTGACCCCGGTGCCCTGGGGGGTGTGACCCCGGTGCCCTGGCTACATTCACACACAGGCCTTCCTTCAATCATGGCCACCTAATCATCCCTCAATATGTAAATGAAACATTCATTCCTCAACTCTCCACCGTGATAGCTGATGTGTGGTGATCGTTTTGGCGCAAACCTGCTGTGCATCACCCAGGTGGGTGCTACACTTAGTGGTAGATGAGTCGAGCCCCCACACCCCACCCCCAACATGGAGGTGCTGCAATCAGTCAATCTTATCGCAGAAGAAGGCTGGCTCTGACCACAACTTATTGGCATTTGCCATATGAGACCAGTGAGGTACGTTGGTCCTGTCCAAACTGGTGACGATTGCGCTCATGCAAAAATCCCAAAAGGTTGATCCACGCACTTTCACCAGTGGCTGGTGGAATACAGTCTCTGCAAATTTTGACCCAGACATGACATGCCCTTCCTCCGGGGGGCAGCCAGGAGCAGTGGGCAGCTACAGCGTACAGGGCCCAGGGACCATCTTCTGTCGTCATCGCTGGTCAGGCGGCGATCTTCTTGCATGTTTTTAGTGGGGGTTCATATATTGGGAGGAGACTCCAGGGGAGCATGGGCAGAACTCCACACAGAAAGGCCCTTTTTCCCCCCAATATTTTATAGAACAGTATACGAACAAGACAAACCGGCTCAGACACAGGAAAAGAAAGGGCAAAAAACATACATACATCATTGACATTCAACAATACAACATAGTGCTATCAGCCGCATAAGGTGCTTATGTGTTTATAAGAGATATCGTGTACGTGGGATCCCGCCTAAGGGGTCCATGAGATACCAGCCGGGCGAGCCATCCATCATCCCCAACCCCAGTCACTTATCATTCTTAACCTCGTCAAAGTAGGTCAAAAACGGGTCCCAGATATTTGAGAACCTTTTAAGCGAGTTGGTTCTCAGGGACCTGAGTCTCTCCATCTGTAGAACAGAGATCATGTCCATCAGCCACACCTGAAAAGAAGGCGAAGAGGAGGACTTCCACTCCTTCAGAATGAGTCTTTTGGCGACGGTTGTCCCCAGTGTCAGAGATTGTTGCACAGCCGCAGGGAATTCCAGAGAGGACTCAGAGCAGCCGAAGATGGCGAGGTTACGGTTATTTTGTAAGCCTTGGAGTACCAGTCAAATATTTTTTTTATCAGAATCCCGTAAATGAAGGGCAGAACCAAAAGGCATGAGATAGTGTACCCTCTACAGAAAGGCCCTTTGACGATATAACCCACCTGGGCACGAGAGGCACTTGAGGACATGGGGGGACCACGCCCCCAGCACCACAGCATCCCAGGTGGGAATTGAACCCAGGACGTTGTTGCTGTGAGGCAACAGCACTGCCACTGTGCCAGAGCTAGCAGGGGTTTCAATTGCTTTTGTGGATCCATCTGAACGAGGATTGTTATGACAGCGTTGTCATATGAATGCTGATCAAAAGACCGAAATGCAACAAAAGTTTGCCGTTTTATGCAGAGACCGTTATCTCACTTTCTCTCTCTCCCCTGCCTAAACAGGGGCTAAATTACTTGTTAAGATGGAGAGTTTTTTTTTTGCAGTGTACTGTACAAGCACCCAATAGTAAGGAGTGCAAAGGTCAGAGCCAGTGTCCTCACACAGAAAAATCTGTGTGGAAAAAGTGCCAAAAGAAGAAAATAAAACAAGTGATGAAGAGAGAGAGAGAGAGAACAACGGTTTTTGTGAGCCATTAGAGAGGGAATATCATTGAGTGGGGAGAGTTTTTGTCAGCTTATCATGAAGTTATCCATTTCACCTTTAACATGTGTCAGTCAACAGACTGTAAAATGGTCATAATAATGTTAACAGGTATGAAGGGATAGCATTGTAGCATTGCTAGCGAGTGAAAATACCCCAGTTGGTCAGTGTGTATTCTGCAGAACTCTCTGTTCCCTCTTATTTTATGAACACAAAAAAACATGTCACTTTCCTTCCCCTCATGTCCTCTCTTTCTCTCACACTCTCTACATGCATTTTCTGCTTTCCTCTTCCCTTCTAGGCTGTAAATCTTTCTGCTTCTCTAAGTGGATCCCGGGCGTTTGTCCCAGGCCTATGCCTCTCTCCCAGGGTATTTATGACATCTTCGTATTCGTTTATCACACCATGATACGTCCACTTTGACACAAATGAGTCCTTTATATTGATGGAATTTCAATCTGACATACAGCAGCCATCCATTCCAATCTGTAAACATTTGTCTCCCACTTAGGAATTTATACCAAAGTGGCTCTCTTAGTTGGTAAACACTGTGATTTTCCTGTTTTCCCCTGTGTCAATGTGCATCAGCCAAAGGAATAAACTTTAGACTATGAAAGAATCCATATGCTAGAGCCTCACATGAATTTATTCCTTCCTTCCTTTTGGCCATTTTTTCCAGTCGATCTGTGAGCCAATCTGCCTGCTGCACGCCAAGGGATCTAAAATATTATGAACAAGCTTGCCGCAACATGGTCTCCAAAGTTCCCAGTCATGCTTACAACTCGTTCTAGTTGTGAGATATATATATACCCCCCTTCTAAAAATGTGCTTTACACTTAGGGTGTTAATTCATATAGTCAAATTATTTTTTTTAATTTGGCCAACATTGAAATATTCCACAATTGCACGGTGTGGTAAAATAAATATCATTATTATCTACCACTTATTTAGCTTCATTTGGTTGTTTCCTTGTCAACTTATGAATGCCACAATGCATCTTGGGACATTATGCAAATTGATGATGTGTGTCAGCGCCTGGGTTGGAGGGCGGGAGAGGAACATGTCGTCAGCTGGGCTGAGTTGGGCTGTGTGTGTGTGTGTGTGTGTGTGTGTGTGTGTGTGTGTGTGTGTGTGTGTGTGTGTGTGTGTGTGTGTGTGTGTGTGTGTGTGTGCTCTGCTCAAGCCCCACCCACGGGAGACATTAGGAGAAGAGCTGATCATACTTTTGCCACTGACAGCCCTCCCCATTAACAATGCCACCAGGTTCGACAATGCTTTTCCGCGCATGCCATATGCTAGGTTTCCACCTAGCCTTGTTTCTTTCTTTCTTTCCTTTTTTCTTGTATTATTTAATTTTTCTTCTTATTTAATTTTTTTTTATTTCCTTTCCTCCTTTGTAGGGATGAAATGATCACCACTTTAATGATAAACCATGATAAAATTCCTGACGGTTACCGTTTCAAATTTTAATTATCTTGTTACTGTGATTACAGTGCTTTGAAAAGCATAAATACTGTCCATCATCAACCAAAGTTAGCAACAGTCTCCCAGACGCAGGCGTGCAGCCTTGCTGAAATGGTTTCAGTGAGTGTGTCACTGTCACATCAGTGGCCGGCTACTTTTTGAGCATTTTCATCACATTTAAAGAATACCGCGATAATGATAACATGATCATTTTGCCCACTATAATCGTGATATGAAATTTTCATACCGTTTCATCTCTAGTCGACTTACTTAAATGTAGTTTTTGCGTTTAGTATCATGAAACAAAGACAGACAGCTGGTGAACACTGAAACTATGTAGTAACCGTGTTACCACCAACTTCAAGAGTCAGTTCTCACAATTGTTGTTTTTGCTCAGGCAGTCCCCATCATACAGTATGTGCAGGTATGTATTTGCTCAAGCTGACGGGTGAATAACAACCAAAAGTTCACTCTGCATGTTCTCTTTTATTATCACCCAGGCACCTCCCTTTAATTAATGGCAAACAAAACATTGTTTTATAATAGCTGTACACTTAACTGTACACCAGTGACGTCCATAACATGTTCTGTATCTGAGCACAGTGCAGTGAAGTCAAGAGGACAACGTCACTGGAGTTCAGAGGCATTAGATCATGTGTTTATCAAAGCCAAGGGATTTGCTCTTTCAAGAGGTAGACACTGTGAGAGACTGAGTGACCTGGCCTTTAAGCCCAACAGAGGTCAGGATCTTCCACCCTCCAGGTTCAAGAAGAGGACCTGCTCCACCTTCAACGTGAAACAATCAAAGAAGACGGCCTCTGATGGAGTGTTGTCTTGTTTCCCTGAAGTGCATGTGCAACAGAGCAGCATCTGAACAGCAAGCAGACATTAGGGAAATAGTGCTGAGCTGGCTTTTTGGCAGGCTACACGCTATCTGTTCTGGATTGAGTTTATATGAAAGGGGGGTCAGGCCTAAGCCTCTGTGCGGGTCGGAGTTTACACTGAGAAAGGCACAATGGAAATTCTCGTCTTGCATTCATTAAACATATGGAGGGTGCAGATTGCAGTCTTCCCATGTGAAGAATGCCTCACATTACAGTTGAAGCTTTAGGAGGACTGCTGCACGCACAGCATGCACACAAACCAAGGGTCACATGCGCACATGCATAACAACAATGCATACAAACACCACAAAAATATACTTTAAGTTTGACAATGCCTAATCCCATCCATGCCTAAAAAACCATTTAAATAAGCACAACTCACAAATGACTTGTAGTTTCTTCAAGAAACACCAAAGGTAAACATTTGCCTAGCAGAGTCAATATTTACTGGATGTGGGGGCTTTTATTTGGGCAGGCCTGGCACTGCGGGGCCATGACTTGACCCCTCTCATTGTCTGGAGTGGGTTCCTCTGTTCTCTAGCTTTCTCTCATTGTCTGGAGTGGGTTTCTCTGTTCTCTAGCTTGCTGTCATTGTCTGGAGTGTGTTCCTCTGTTCTCTAGCTTTCTTTCATTGTCTGGAGTGGGTTTCTCTGTTCTCTAGCTTTCTCTCATTGTCTGGAGTGGGTTCCTCTGTTCTCTAGCTTTCTCTCATTGTCTGGAGTGTGTTCCTCTGTTCTCTAGCTTTCTCTCATTGTCTGGAGTGTGTTCCTCTGTTCTCTAGCTTTCTTTCATTGTCTGGAGTGGGTTTCTCTGTTCTCTAGCTTTCTCTCATTGTCTGGAGTGGGTTCCTCTGTTCTCTAGCTTTCTGTCATTGTCTGGAGTGGGTTTCTCTGTTCTCTAGCTTGCTGTCATTGTCTGGAGTGTGTTCCTCTGTTCTCTAGCTTTCTCTCATTAGTGCCTTTTAAACATAAACTCTGGATCATGTCCTGCTAGAGAGAGCAGGATATTTTCAGGTTTTGCCTTTCTAAACATCAGGGGTCTTTGTTAAGAAACAACTGGATATGAGCCGTTTTTTCTGCCAGTGGGCGGGGGGGGGGGGGGGGGGCGCGGTAGCATCTATCGAAAACAAGAAATGTGATAGGAAGCAGCTGTAGCTATGAGGCAGTCAAAATAGTGGTCGCACCGTCGTCAATCACTGTGGGTGATCTATTTTACAAGTGGCAACTAGTCATATCTGACTAGTTTTAAATGTAGGCTATTTCTCCCCACAAAAGTTTGATAGCCTATCAGTCAGTCAGCTCCTATCCTCTACGCAGTGGAGAGGCACACAACACTGCCTGCTGATATAATTGGCTGCATCACGTTAGCGACAAATCTGGAGACTTCAAAAAGCGCATGTTTTAACGGAGTCCATTCCAACGAGGGGTGGCAATGTGCCAAAAAATGAGTGCTTCACATTGCTACATAAAGCAGGCGCAGCCCAGTCAAAATAGTGGTCGGACTGTCGTCAATCACTGTGGGTGATTTATTTTAAGTGGCATTTCAAGTCATATCTAACTAGTTTTCAATGTATTTCTCCCCACACAAGTTAGGCTTTTTCTGACATGGGAGCAAGCAAGCAGCAGCAGCAGCAGACCTGATGCACTGGACCTGCCTGGCTGCAGCTGAAGCGCATTGGCCAAACAATCAATCAATCCGTTTTTGCAGCACTTGAGGAAACCGTGAGTTTGCTCTTTGATATAAGCGATTGCCCGAACGATTCATTAATTAATAAACTAGTGAACGTGAAGTGAGTCACGAGCCACACCTGCCCACTACGGATATGCGGATAATATCCTGCCAGCTGTTTAACATGAGCTGCGATTGCGTGGAAGCGGATCTTATACCGGTGGTCGAGGTAGATAAGATACGGACTCGCGGGAGTGCGCGTAGGCCGGCTAATTGTTGTTTAACATGCAGGCCAACCGGCTAGGTGCAGGTTATAATACGGATTCCACTGCATGTTAAGAAGTGGCTATTGTCTGGAGTGGGTTCCTCTGTTCTCTAGCTTTCTCTCATTGTCTGGAGTGGGTTCCTCTGTTCTCTAGCTTTCTGTCATTGTCTGGAGTGTGTTCCTCTGTTGTCTAGCTTTCTCTCATTGTCTGGAGTGGGTTCCTCTGTTCTCTAGCTTTCTCTCATTGTCTGGAGTGGGTTCCTCTGTTCTCTAGCTTGCTGTCATTGTCTGGAGTGTGTTCCTCTGTTCTCTAGCTTTCTGTCATTGTCTGGAGTGGGTTCCTCTGTTCTCTAGCTTTCTGTCATTGTCTGGAGTGTGTTTCTCTGTTCTCTAGCTTTCTCTCATTGTCTGGAGTGGGTTCCTCTGTTCTCTAGCTTTCTCTCATTGTCTGGAGTGTGTTCCTTTGTTCTTTAGCTTTCTCTCATTGTCTGGAGTGGGTTCCTCTGTTCTCTAGCTTTCTCTCATTGTTTGGAGTGGGTTCCTCTGTTCTCTAGCTTTCTCTCATTGTCTGGAGTGGGTTCCTCTGTTCTCTAGCTTTCTCTCATTGTCTGGAGTGGGTTCCTCTGTTCTCTAGCTTTCTCTCATTGTCTGGAGTGGGTTCCTCTGTTCTCTAGCTTTCTCTCATTGTCTGAAGTGGGTTCCTCTGTTCTCTAGCTTTCTCTCATTGTCTGGAGTGGGTTCCTCTGTTCTCTAGCTTTATCTCATTGTCTGGAGTGTGTTTCTCTGTTCTCTAGCTTGCTGTCATTGTCTGGAGTGTGTTCCTCTGTTCTCTAGCTTTCTCTCATTAGTGCCTTTTAAACATAAACTCTGGATCATGTCCTGCTAGAGAGAGCAGGATATTTTCAGGTTTTGCCTTTCTAAACATCAGGGGTCTTTGTTAAGAAACAACTGGATATGAGCCGTTTTTTCTGCCAGTGGGCGGGGGGGGGGGGGGGGGGGGGGGGGGGGGGGGGCGCGGTAGCATCTATCGAAAACAAGAAATGTGATAGGAAGCAGCTGTAGCTATGAGGCAGTCAAAATAGTGGTCGCACCGTCGTCAATCACTGTGGGTGATCTATTTTACAAGTGGCAACTAGTCATATCTGACTAGTTTTAAATGTAGGCTATTTCTCCCCACAAAAGTTTGATAGCCTATCAGTCAGTCAGCTCCTATCCTCTACGCAGTGGAGAGGCACACAACACTGCCTGCTGATATAATTGGCTGCATCACGTTAGCGACAAATCTGGAGACTTCAAAAAGCGCATGTTTTAACGGAGTCCATTCCAACGAGGGGTGGCAATGTGCCAAAAAATGAGTGCTTCACATTGCTACATAAAGCAGGCGCAGCCCAGTCAAAATAGTGGTCGGACTGTCGTCAATCACTGTGGGTGATTTATTTTAAGTGGCATTTCAAGTCATATCTAACTAGTTTTCAATGTATTTCTCCCCACACAAGTTAGGCTTTTTCTGACATGGGAGCAAGCAAGCAGCAGCAGCAGCAGACCTGATGCACTGGACCTGCCTGGCTGCAGCTGAAGCGCATTGGCCAAACAATCAATCAATCCGTTTTTGCAGCACTTGAGGAAACCGTGAGTTTGCTCTTTGATATAAGCGATTGCCCGAACGATTCATTAATTAATAAACTAGTGAACGTGAAGTGAGTCACGAGCCACACCTGCCCACTACGGATATGCGGATAATATCCTGCCAGCTGTTTAACATGAGCTGCGATTGCGTGGAAGCGGATCTTATACCGGTGGTCGAGGTAGATAAGATACGGACTCGCGGGAGTGCGCGTAGGCCGGCTAATTGTTGTTTAACATGCAGGCCAACCGGCTAGGTGCAGGTTATAATACGGATTCCACTGCATGTTAAGAAGTGGCTATTGTCTGGAGTGGGTTCCTCTGTTCTCTAGCTTTCTCTCATTGTCTGGAGTGGGTTCCTCTGTTCTCTAGCTTTCTGTCATTGTCTGGAGTGTGTTCCTCTGTTGTCTAGCTTTCTCTCATTGTCTGGAGTGGGTTCCTCTGTTCTCTAGCTTTCTCTCATTGTCTGGAGTGGGTTCCTCTGTTCTCTAGCTTGCTGTCATTGTCTGGAGTGTGTTCCTCTGTTCTCTAGCTTTCTGTCATTGTCTGGAGTGGGTTCCTCTGTTCTCTAGCTTTCTGTCATTGTCTGGAGTGTGTTTCTCTGTTCTCTAGCTTTCTCTCATTGTCTGGAGTGTGTTCCTTTGTTCTCTAGCTTTCTCTCATTGTCTGGAGTGGGTTCCTCTGTTCTCTAGCTTTCTCTCATTGTCTGGAGTGTGTTCCTTTGTTCTTTAGCTTTCTCTCATTGTCTGGAGTGGGTTCCTCTGTTCTCTAGCTTTCTCTCATTGTTTGGAGTGGGTTCCTCTGTTCTCTAGCTTTCTCTCATTGTCTGGAGTGGGTTCCTCTGTTCTCTAGCTTTCTCTCATTGTCTGGAGTGGGTTCCTCTGTTCTCTAGCTTTCTCTCATTGTCTGGAGTGGGTTCCTCTGTTCTCTAGCTTTCTCTCATTGTCTGAAGTGGGTTCCTCTGTTCTCTAGCTTTCTCTCATTGTCTGGAGTGGGTTCCTCTGTTCTCTAGCTTTATCTCATTGTCTGGAGTGTGTTTCTCTGTTCTCTAGCTTTCTGTCATTGTCTGGAGTGGGTTCCTCTGTTCTCTAGCTTTCTCTCATTGTGTGGATTGGGTTCCTCTGTTCTCTAGCTTTCTCTCATTGTCTGGAGTGGGTTCCTCTGTTCTCTAGCTTTCTCTCATTGTCTGGAGTGGGTTCCTCTGTTCTCTAGCTTTCTCTCATTGTCTGGAGTGGGTTCCTCTGTTCTCTAGCTTTCTCTCATTGTCTGGATTGGGTTCCTCTGTTCTCTAGCTTTCTAGCATTGCAATCAACCTCTCAACTCAGCTCACACATACACAGGCGTCCTGTGTATGCCTCTATGGAGAAATGCTGATGGAAATGGGAGATTGTCACTTAGAAACCACAGTAAACAAGACCGGTTTCAAAAGACTACGAGAGTGCGACTGCCAGGAAGTGGCTTCTACACTCAGCCATTCAAGCCTGCAGAATTTCCATCCAATGGCTTTAAAAAAAAAAAAAAAAAAGGTTTGCTGTGTTATCATTGGCTCTCGGCACAAGGGCCCCCGATGACAAATTGGTTGAAATATAGTTGGACAATCAGATTGTAGCGGAGTGAATATACACTGCCTCCAAGTTAAGCATGCAAACTTGGAATCCGTTAATGGACTGTCTACAACTGACTGCGGCACTCGAGATTTTTCCGATACGTCAGCATGATTTCTGTCAGGGGATTTGACCATTTTAAAAACAATTAGAGACGTTGGCGGCTCGATCTTGAATGAATCCAAATCTTTCAGCTTCATCAGAGTTTCCCATAGTGCTTGCTCAGCATTAGTGAAAGATGATGTCACCTTAACGAGAGCACAGGAAGACTGATGATTTGACCAGGGGCAGATGCAGTGTGTCACAACTTCCTGAATATAATATAACGCTAGCTTACCTTGCATTGGCCTTTGACTGTGGCTAAGAGATTTTATCGACAGCACGTGAAAACTGAGGCCTTACGGAGTCATGCTGCATGTTGTCATGGAGCATGATATCATGCGAGGCATGTTGACTGCCAAAACAGCACAAGAGAATCATTTGCCATGGCAAGAAGCAAACGCGCTCCTGTCAAGTGAAGTAATTTGTTAGTGTGACGGCATTGTGTTGTTGTACAGTCACTGTCAGAATGAAAGGTCATGCATAGCACAGCATTCTCTCTCAGGAATTAAACACAACTGGGATGGTAAAGGAGTCATGTAGGCTATTACGTGTATGTTGACATTGCAGTCTCAACAAGGGATTAGATCAAATCAAATTCTGGAGCGAAGTCTGAATGTCTCCCTTGGGTTCAGAGCAGTGTTCCCACACCTTCTTAAACGTCAAATTCAAGTACTTTCCAGGCCCAGTTCCCTCAAACTCAAGTACCCAACAGGCCAACACGGCATAGTTTGAGACACGGATCACACTTCTCAACTGTGCTGCCTTGAACTGTGCTGTGTTACCTGTTAAAAATACCAAAAGAACTTCAATTTATATTCTTGCACAAAATATCTAAATTCAAGCATTTTTAATTATCCATGTCTATGTATGCCTATTTTCAAAAAAATTCAAGGCCTTGAGTTTGAACCCCCCCCCCCCCCCCCCTCAAATTCACAAACTTTCAAGGATTTCAATGACCCGTGGGAACCATGTAAGAGCCACTAAGAAGAGCTGATTGAATCTCAGCCCATCAACTTTCCAGTATCTTATCCCCCTTCACAGACCCTCCCCTATCGTTGGCCTGTGTCTATCCCTCGCTTTGTGGTTTTTCAGGTTCCCACCCCACGTCTCTCTCTCTCTCTCTTTCCCCTCTCTCTCTCTCTCTCTCTCTCTCTCTTTCCCCTCTCTCTCTCTCTCTCTCTCTCTCCCCTCTCTCTATAATTATGTCTGGTGCCATGGCCGCCTTTGTTTCACTCCTGTCCGCCCTCTCTCCACTCCCGATGTCTGTATCTGCGAGGCAGGGTGTGTCCACTCAGTTGGTCTGCTGAGTTGCATTTCGTGACTTCTGCTCCCCCGTGGCTATCGCACTACTCATGAGAAAGGGAACCTCCAACCCGGCCTTCTTTCTTTGTTTGAACTTGTCCAATGCGCAATTATGCTGGCTCATTTGTTCTCGTCTCGTGGGTGGTAAGAGGGCGTGTCTTGCAGCTAATTATAGATATGGGTGCTGCTCATAGGTTGGGGGGGCATCACGGGGTCCTTTTGGCATGGGAGTTGAAGTTGGAGGAAGCCAAGTGAAGAGGAGGCGCGGAGGGCGTGCGTGCACACAACATACGCCCCCATGTGCGAGTGAGAGTTTCCCATAAAAGCCACGGAGAGTACAAGCCATCGCTCAGTCTTCAAGAATCCAGTTCCATTCCATCTCCTCCTATCTCCCCATTTCCCAATCTGTCATCGCTGGAGCTCACTCTGGCTCGCCCCCTCTCTGCCTCAGCGGGCTTTGTCTCCGCTGGCCTTTTGGCCCGGCGTGTCTGTCACGTACCGAGGGAGAGACACGCAGCCAAGAGGCTCCGTCCTCGGGGATCTTGAACTTTTCTCACCCTAACAAAGGCTGGTGCTGTCACAAAGTAGCTATTGGGTTTCTGTGTCACCCGGGCTTTTATGGAGTACTGTTATGAAGAAGCATAACTGAACAATGGCCACATCACAGCTTGTCTGGCTATAGTGCTAGGGGTAAAGTGTAGCACAGGCCAAGAGCTAGAAGATCTGTGCTACTCACTTACACCAACAAATTCTCATTGTTGTGGTCATTGTAGTTGAATGTTTATGCACATGGCTTAAAGTTACACTATAGGCAAGGGTTTTATGTAGAAAGGCACCCGTCTTATGAGCCTAAATCCCAACGTAATTCCATTCCTCTCTTTGAGAGCAAATTAAATTCTGGTGTGGGGTATGGCCACTGGAAGTGACAAATCAAAATGTACAAGTGTAATACAAAGTGTCTGAGCCAGCCGCAGGAAGCTGGACTCACCACATCTCTTTTGTCTCTCTTGTCCCTTTGCTTTCCTGCGCTATGAAGCAATCACGGCCTGGCCGGGTTGGCCAACACGAGCGCGCTGTGTGCACATGTCAAGTTGCATGAGGATTTCTGGGAATTAAATTTCCAATTTCTCAGTTACCTCTCTCGCTGGCTGCCATTTGGAACCGCCAATGTGCAAATTTGCCCATGTGCGCATTCAATCGGTTTTCTAGGTAACTACTTTGATGCATTTTCCTGATATGAAACTTGATCAAGGTTTCCTTTTGGCACCGTCCCAAGCCTCCAACCACCCACTCTGCCCTGTAAAGACTGTTTGTTCCTATACACAGTTTAGGCAGAGGGCTTAAAAAACCAGGCTGCACTGTGTTCCATAGGATTTCCTATGAATTACCATGAGATCATGTGGCTTACACTTGAATCCACTCTGCTCATACCTGCATATATAATCTCTTTCTTCCGGGCTTCTTCCTTCCTCCCTCTCAACAAAGTTGCCAGGATAAAATGTTGTCATTTTACTTACAGGTATATGTAGAATATCAACGTCAATTTGAAACAATATGTCTGGAAATGTTTCTAAAGGTCCTTACACACCGGGAGCGTTTTTTTAATGCGATGAATTCGCACGTCAGTAATATTTTTCGAACCTATATCAGTCAATGCAACCGTGCATGCCAACGGCGAAGTTTTGCTGAGCGTTATTGCAGTGTTTATTTTTTCGGACCACGGTCGATTTTTCAGAAATTGGCGTCCGACGTGTACACATCTGTTGCTGTGATTGACAGGTGGGTCAGAATTTTCATCGCAATTTGGTGCTGTATATTTGCATCACTCTTGGTGTGTAAACAGCCATAAGACGTGTACGATCTCAATTTAAATTTGAAACAAAACGGCGGTTCATGTAAAAACATTGCTGTCTTTCCAACGTTAAACGCAAATAACATAACTTTGGGTTAGGTTTAGGGAACAAATGCAACTTGGTTAAAACTTGGGTTATTGGGTTGGGGTCACTTGTAAGATGGAGACGCTACAGGTCCGCCAATCCCACCCCTTCGCACGTCATTAGATTCTATGACGTGTATAACCTTAGTGTTCACGTACCTAGAAACATGTTCTGCAACCTATTTTGGTTCCAAAATGTTCATATCTTACATATCCGTGGATTCAAGAAACGTACAATACCGACATTTTATTCCGGTGACTGTCCCTCTGTCTCGCTCTTCTTCCCTCCTGTCCATGCCTGTCTGTCCCTCTACCTCTGTCTCGCTCTTCTTCCCTCCTGTCCATGCCTGTCTGTCCCTCTACCTCTGTCTCGCTCTTCTTCCCTCCTGTCCATGCCTGTCTCTCGCTCCCTCGCTCCCTCCGGTCTGTCTTCAAACCACCATTCATTATGATCCTGTTACCTGACTGCCATCCCGTCATCACGTTTGAAGCCCTGCCCGTGCCCTCGTTGCCGTGGTGACATTTGCACGGCCAGAAGGGACAGTGAGACGGGACAGAGAGAGGAAAAGGAAACGCAGCAGCAGCAGCAGCAGCAGCAGCAGCTGCAGCAGCAGCAGTAGTAGCTGCAGCAGCAGCAGCAGCAGCAGCAGCAGCAGTAGTAGCTGCAGCAGCAGCAGCAGCAGCAGCAGCAGCAGCAGTAGTAGCTGCAGCAGCAGCAGCAGCTGCAGCTGCAGCAGCAGCAGCAGTAGTAGCTGCAGCAGCAGTAGTAGCTGCAGCAGCAGCAGCAGCAGCAGCAGCAGCTCAGAAGCAGCAGCAGCAGCAGCAGCAGCAGTAGTAGCTGCAGCAGCAGTAGTAGCTGCAGCAGCAGCAGCAGCAGCAGCAGCTCAGAAGCAGCAGCAGCAGCAGTAGTAGCTGCAGCAGCAGTAGTAGCTGCAGCAGCAGCAGCAGCAGCAGCAGCTCAGAAGCAGCAGCAGCAGCAGCAGCAGCAGTAGTAGCTGCAGCAGCAGTAGTAGCTGCAGCAGCAGTAGTAGCTGCAGCAGCAGCAGCAGCAGCAGCAGCTCACGGTACGTGCACATCTACAATGGCAAATTCGCTTTTCCGCTGTGTCGCAGCGTTTTGTGGGCGTGCAAACCAGCTTCCAGCTTGGAGCTGTAGCCTGTAGAAACGTTGTACACAGGAGGGTGCGGGGAGGAAATGTGTAGGAAGAGCTGTCATTGGGTAGCTTCAACGAAAGGTCCCGCCCTAGTCCCGCCCCGCGAGCGTGAAGCCGCTCGGAGACAAGCCGCCTCTAGTCTGCGACAGTGAAACGCTGTGGGCGGTTCCAGCGGCAGGGGGCGCGAGGTAAATGGACCAATCAGACACGGAAATAGAGCAAGACAGCCTATCAAGATGCAGCGTCAAAGCGGCTTTTTCAGCAGGCAAGCCGCCGAGCGCTTCATGATGTGCACGTACCGTCAGAAGCAGCAGCAGCAGCAGCAGCAGCAGCAGTAGTAGCTGCAGCAGCAGTAGTAGCTGCAGCAGCAGCAGCAGCAGCAGCTGCAGCAGCAGCAGCAGCAGCAGCAGCAGCAGCAGCAGCAGCAGCCCCCTGGAAGCTGGATGGCCCAGGACTACACGGCCACACCGTCTGCTCTGCCTGCAGTAAAATGCTAGGCAGCGTACTTAATGGCATGTCTGTCTACTCCTTGACAGATCATTAGTGTCTTTATATGTCTGTAATAATAGGCTATTTGTTATCATTAGGTATGTGGATGATGTGGAATGTTGTGTCTGGAATGCTGTTAAGTGGGACCAGAAATGGCAAAAGCCGAGTCCAGAGCCCAATTCAGCCTTATTTGAGGTGCTCTGTATGCTAATAGTTAGCTGTGTCTTTATTTTCAGCAAGTTCTGCCTGATGCATTATCTTCAGTTCTATTCTTCGGTCCTATTTGTTGTATTTTTTATCGACATCAGATTCTTTGCTCTTTTTAAAGGTCCAGGTTTTCCCACAAGGGATCATTAAAGTTTTATCCCATGTATGCTGCGTTGCCTTCTGCGGTTCTGTCAGAGGCATCAAGTAGTTGCAGTTCCACCTCTTTAGATGCGCCACATGTACTTGTACAGTAGACACATGCACATCTGTTTCCAAAGAGAAAAAGAAGCAAGGAAAATCAAAAATGACAGCACACTATCTGTGTTTCATTCAGTACTTTGTGTTGTGAAGCTTGATACATAACATAATCATCTGTACTAACTCTACTGATAATATGAAGTAATGTACTCCACATTAAATAGGTACAGGACCTATTGCATTAATGTTTCTTTATATACCAACAAGTATCCGAGAGAACATGTTTTGCATCCAGATGTTATCGTAGTTCAAAAAGTAGTAGAACATAGGCTTGTGCAATATCTCAAATCATAATATTGTGATAAATTACCGCCCAAATATCACAATATGCAATATTATCGAGAAGGGGGTGGATTCATCGCGAATATTGTGATATTCAGCAAATATCGCGATATAGGATATTATCGAAAACCGGCCCAAGCCTAGTAGAACATTTTCATCTTTGCATGGATGCAGTGGAATATTTTCATCTTTAAATGTGTGATGACTTGTGCTCTAGGCGGCACCACTGTGCACATCTACAACCCGCATAGACTAAGACCAACATGCCTCTGGCTTGTGGAAAGAAGCAGAGAATGATGTGCAATCAAAGAACCAAGAAGGACCAATTCATCACAGGCAGGGAAAGGGAGGACATGTGTAGTTTGTTTCTATGTAGGACAGAACAGGTGCACTTACATTGGCTGATGTAATGTTTTAATGCTCAACATAACCACAAATCACCGTCCATAACATCATCCCTGATGTCACTAATAAAAATTATTCAGTAACTGTAGTTGGTGACACATCGCTACACTGGCAAGTTCTTTTCAGACCTGGTTCCAAAGGGGATCACCACGCATTAAAGAATTGATCTTATTTATATAGAATAGACTGATGAGCAGTATCTGTAGACATGAAGCTAGACATCCAATAGTCATGAATCTAGTTTTTGATTTATGCTGCATCACCTGGAGCTTCTCCACTGGCAACATTTCTCTGACCTCACTCCCAGATGAGCGAGCCCTAATATATTCTCCAGTATATAACATTTTCTGTATCCCTCTGTCACAGAAAAATATAGTTTTACAAACTCACTCTAAGCAAAGCCACATTTTACATGCATACTATAGGTTGAGGCGATGTCTCGTCATAGACGCTGGGATAGCTGGCTCAGCCTGGCTGGGGGTCAGGGTGGGCTAAATCTCCCATTCTATCCATTCAGCAAAGTTAGAATTTAGCTGCTAGCCCAGCCCAGGCAGACACAATCGGGGATTTGACCACCGCAGTAAACGCACATCTGAACAGACGTCTTGTGTTCTGCTCTAGAATCCCCAAACCTGTAGTGTAGAGCCGCAGCACCTTCCTTTGGTGAGTCAGCCCATTGCGATATATGGGCGGTTTTACCCCACTCGCGCGCCAGCCGTATAACATTTTGTGGGCGTTCCCACACATGCCGACTGTCTCTATATGCATACGTGCAGTATCTGTGACCTTGTGAGCGAGGCACTTGTGGAAGTGTTTAGCATGTTTGCGGATGTATGATGAAACATGAGGATGTGTGAGTGTGTTTGTGCGTGTGTGTGCGTTGTACTGTATGAGAAATACTGTTTACGAAATATGATCAAGGAAGGGCGAGGAGAGTGATTGACAGGTACGTGTTGCTGCCACAAGTATGCTCATGTCACATTTCACAAGTGTCTACTGACACGCACACACACACACACACACACACACACAGAGCTAGGCAGATATGCACTAGACAGATCAGTGTCAAGATGCCTGGCTCTGCAGGTAGGCCCTCTGACTTGTCTGCATCACTCCCTCAGGTGTTTACACGTAGGCCTGGTTTGCGTTACCATTTGAACATTGCATTTCCGTTATGCTCAAGTGGTTGGGATGGAGAGGCATCGGTTTCCAAACCGCTCGGTCGAAGGGTGGAGTGGTGGATTTGTGATCGCCAGCTAGATTTTGGGTTAGTAGAGAGAGAGAGAGAGGAGAGAGAGAGAAGAACGATTTGAACCAATCTGCCCAACTAGGTCCTGCCTGCACATTCCACCCTCCAAAAAATATTGTTTTGGCACTTATCAGAGTGTCAAAAGGGTTTCAGAGAGTAATTATATTTGGTGATGCAGTTAATATTTATGTTTTTTTGTTTTTTTTCACAATATTTTTATTCAATTTCACATTTTCTCCCCACATATATTACACATACATACATACAGACAATAGTAATCAAATTCACATACTACATAATTATATTAAGAAGACAAAACTAAACTAAGCAAAACAATGATAAATAGCACAAAACGAAACAAAGACAAAAAAACTAAAAACTGCACATCAACGAGCTAGAAATGATATCAGAGGGTCCCATACCCTCTCAAAATCTTCTGCCCTTCCTCTACTGATATAAGTCAGGCGTTCTAGCGCCATACAGGCTGCCATCTCCCTCTTCCAAACTTGTATTGATGGTATTTCCATTTTTTTCCACGACAGAGCTATCATCCTCCTGGCCTGCAGGAGTCCAAAATCTATCAGAGTCCTCTGCATAATTTTGCTTGACGTGGGACCTCAACTTCAACAATTTCTGTTATCGTCTGAACAACACTCTCCCAGTATTTTTGGAGCTTCGGACAGTCCCATACACAATGAAATAGAGTACCCTTTCCAACAAAGCATTTACTACAGGTATCAGGAATATTAGGGGACCAATGATTCAGTGTAACAGGGGTGATATAAGTTCTCATCAGCCACTGAAGCCTCATTCTTGTATTAATGGATTGTTTTTGGGCTTTTTCACATGCCTCCTCCCAATCAGCTTCATCTATGTCCCCTTGAACATCTACTCTCCATGCCTCTAACCTGTCGATAGTAGATTAATATTTATGTATTTATGTAAAATAGCTCCCCCTGCAGGTACAAAGATGAATAATGAATAAAAATCAAACCAGTGAGCTACCCCAAAATCCCCCTTCTGAAACCGCGTCAACACCTACACCAAATCATAGCCCTCAATTCATAACTTCTCATTGAATGGGTCATAGCCATAGTTAGCATAACAGATGAACAGCTTCGTGTCACTACAGTGACATAGCATTGTAACAAACATAACACATGTTAGATAATGAAATGTAAATTGTGCATAGGCCTACCTATCTAGGAGAAAACGCACCAGTTTTACCTCCTTTACCGTCTATCTCAGGTTTCTTCTTTCAATAGCAATACCATTCCTGTTTTTGACCTCTCTCTATCAAAGATAATCTGGGATGCATACCGGGTTTTTCACTCTGAAGGGGCTCCAGATATAGGGGAGGAGCTAAATACTTTTTTTATCTGTTCATTTCTATTTGAGAATGAACATATTAGAAGTTCATCCCCACACCATATCATTTGACCGAATGAGAAGGTTTTAGGCTAGATTAAGGGTTGACATATTTTTGTAGACCAACCCAGAAGTCCCTGTACTTCCTGGTTCCTACAAAAATGACTTTGACTTTTAGACGAGGGAACCGGAAGTACTCTATTATACGGGAAAGCATACATTTCCACTGTTGGCCGTTCATGTCAATAAGTTTAAGTGTTTATTCCAACAATGCCATCTATTATCACATAATATGTTGGGTAGTCTTAATAGTTACACAGTGTTTATAGTAGAGACTAATATAAGAAACCAGATATTGAAATGAAGATTTTATTTATATAGTTAGTCAGTCAGTTATTCCCACGTCAGACGCTGAATGTTATTGCTCTGGTCAGTGAGGCCAGAAGGTCAAATCTTTTACGTCTTTTACGGCCACCAGCAGTGGGAGTTTAGCGTTTGTGTTGTGAACAAGCTCCACGCTTTGTTCAGAAACCTGAAAAAGTGTCTCACTCCTTTTCTGACAGTGTCGACAATAAAGAGAGAGAGAGAGGCGGAGAGAGAGAGAGATTACTGTTTACCGCTGCGCAGGCTTCTCATCGGCAGCTATGCAGCCATGGCAGACAGAAGAGGCAGTGCATGACAAGGAGGGGGCGGGTTGGACGTCACCCAGCAACCACAGGTATTTCTATTAATATCCTCCAATGGTGTCGCTAAGGCCGGGGGCGGGTGAATAGTGGAGACATGTCAGCCATTGTTTGGTCTGTCTTCTCGTGGGTTTCAGGGAATGCGGCGCTCAAGGTGCACCTGAAAGTAGACACGAGTAAAAGTATCCAAACTGCTCGGCTCTGTGTTCTGGCTTGGTGAAATAACCCTATGATAATAATAATAATAATAATAATAATAATAATAATAATAATAATAATAATAATAATAATAATAATAACGGTAAAGGTAATAATAACGGTAATAATAATAATAATTTTCAAGTGCAACCTGTGGCCAAGAAAGCATCGATGAGTGCGTTTACATGCACACAATAAACAGATAACTGAGAATAATCAGGTAACTGGCCATAATCTGATTTCCGCATTTACTGTACATGCACTTAGTAAATAGCGGGAGCTCACCTCAAAGTGCATGAGTGGACATTGACTGCAATGAATAAACCAGATGATTCATGTATGTTTATCGGTTTTCTCATAAACTGAGAATGGGCTTTATCCGGTAGAGGATGCGTTTACATCACCACTTGATAATCAGGTAACTCTAGAAATCCGATAATACACGGTTTATGAGTGTGCATGTAAATACACTCAATATCACAATGTAGAGTTTCAGAGAAATAGACTTGAAAGCGGGCATAACACTGGAGCAGGTAGGACGGTTTGGTGGTTCAGTGACTTGCTCCAGGACACTTTGATGGCGATGAAGCATAGCCTCTCCAGTTACTTGAACTGTGGAATTGGATAAAGGCCAGCACAGAGCTTTGTAGAAATAAATGTAGAAGTAAAAAAGTATTTTAGTTACAAAAACAGCCTTGTCCCGTCTTAAAATGCAAATAACGTGCTCGATTTCTCCAACAAGAGAAATATGATTCCCCACCACAAAAGGATGACATGAAGGAGACACAGATAGGAGACACAGTTTGACGCTGAAATAGTGTTGTGGAAAATAAGGGGCTGGAGGTCAGGGTGGCGGATGGCTGTCTCTGTTTACTTTCAATTCTGGCGGCTTGGGCTGAGTTCCCAACTCATGTGAGGAAGTCTTTCTACTGAGAGAAGAGTTCATATTCAGCGAAAGTGGCCGTTAGGCTATTTCACCATGACCAACCCTAAACTTTTCCCTAACCTTAACCAAAAAGTTAGTTGCCTATCCTTAACCGTAAGCTAACCATTTCATCTGACAAACACATAACAGCTCGTTCTTTTTGTGCTACTGTCACATAATAATTTTGAGGTGGAAGAACTTAATATTCACATTATTTGTCCACAACACACATAGCACAGACCCAGACCCACGGCGCGTTAAAGTTTATAGCACAATGGAAGACGTGGATGTATGTACATTAACGGCAGAGTGTGGGGCTCTCAGTGTGGGAGCAGTGGTCATTGATAGAGCTTATGCGGGAGAAAAATGATGATTAAATTCCATTCTAAAACAGTTGACTAGCGTTTATCGGTTAAATGACCTATTCCACCAATGTCACATACCACAGGTAATAATGACCTACGGTTAAGCTCTTCCCATTAGCTTCTATACAAACAGACTTCTTTCTGCAGCCACAGACTGTATAAACAGGTGGATTCGATAAACATTCACCCCGCCCCCCCCTACAGTTGTCATGAATGGTGAATTTAGCTATAGAGACCGTTCTTTTTTGGCTGTAAACACGTTTATTTCTGCTGTAAAGTTGGGCATTTTAACATGGGGGTCTACTCGCTTTTGGAGCCAGCCTCAAGCGGCCATTTGAGGAATTGCAGTTTTTGGTACCAGTATCTGCGTTGGCTTCATATTTTTTTTAGAACCGGAAGATGGGGCTTGGGCGAGAGACAGTTGGCCCCTGTCTTGGTACAGGCGCTATCCGCTTTTTGCACTTCCGCACCTGTTTGTGTGCCTTAGCGCCTGCCTTATGCTATCGTCCCTGCAGGGGGTAGAAATCTGACAGTACTTCGTTATGTCACCATACTGTAGAATACAGTTATGAATGAAATCCTGAAAAATTTACTTTGTATGTGAAAAAGTGTGAAAAACTAAAGTTTTTTTTTTTTACATTATTAAATAGGTGCACTGAATACCCAGGTATGTGAATTAAAATTTAAAAAAGTCATTTTTGGGTTCAGGTCATCTTTAAACTATAACTGCGGGCCCCAGGCTGTTACTGGCTACCAGTGTGAAAAAGGAGGGACAATAATTATGATCATTTAAATTCCTTCAATATAACTGATGTCAGGTAATGACAGACTATCCACTGGGATGACAGTTCACTGCCCCAGGGCCTCTGGGTTTCAGGGGACACATCACTGAAATGGATGGATGGGTAGATGGATCGAGTCAACTGACTGACTGATTATTTGATAGATCCCTCCTGAAAACACTGCATCATTTTAATTGCCTTGACCGAAGCGATTCTGCCTCAGGGCATCCTGACTTTGACAGCTGTCTCTGATCAGAAACGTGTATTATTTTCCATCCTTTAACTGTTGCAAAGTGCTTAATTGTTCAAACCCAATTAAGCGTAATGACACTTACTGTAGGATTAATTTCTCTTCTCTAGTAATATAAGTGTGCATTGTAGGCTTCAGGGAAATGAAACGTCGAAGAAGTGATTCAGAGAGAAATGTCACTTACCTGTACATAAACATCTTTATCACTAGGGTTTATAGTGCTCTCTTTACAACTGTAATGTGTTCTCTTGCAAACCTGTATCATCATGTAAGAACTATGCAACTGTACACTCTTTTTGTCTCTCTCTATCTTTAACACAGTCTTCACTCCTTCCTAATTGTACCCGGAGCCTTTCATTTTGTGGTGTTAGGTGTGTCTCATCCTCAATAGCAAATTCTTCCGCTTGCAAAGAAAAAAAGAGACGACTATAGGTTGTGAGTCTGCGGCAACATCATGCTGCACATATTTTTCCATATGGAATGAGACATAAACACATCTCTCAGTGATCAATCTATTTCTACCCTTTCTCCCTTTTGAACCGCAAAGGATGGATCACGAGTCACGACACTAGGGCTGCACGATTGATCGTAATACAATCTCGATCTCGATTCATACCGCTATGCGATCTCATTCTTGAATATCAATGATTCTGCTGCATGTTCATTAGGGACAGTTGTTGCATCAAATCAAGTGCTCCTGCATTTCACCGCGTGAGAAAATGTGCACATGTGGTGGGCAGACAGTGGCAGAAAAGAAAACAACTCCAGAGAGACATATGAGAGGATTGTTCTAAATAAGATCGCCACACAGTTATCAATTAACCTGCGTAATCCCACTAATGCAGTCTCACATAGCCAGACTCCACACTTTGTTTTAGCGCTGGAGAGAGCCACTAATGTAACGTTAAGCTAACCCAGTTACATGATGGCTAGTTAACTGGGTTACTGTTTACATTCATGATGCGCCCCCCCCTCTTTATTTTTTTTCCAACCCGCGACCACAGGATACGACCAGGGGGCCAACTCTATGGTTTTCCTATGAAGACGTGGAAGTGTTCCTGAAAGCTGTAGTTCCTCGAATGGCCACCTGGGGCTGGGGACAGTAGGCATTCACCCCATGTTAAAATGCCTGAATTTGTAACAGGATTAAACATCTTTACAGTATGGGGCAAAACACGGTTTTGGTCTATATAGCTAATTTCACCTTTTCATAACATCTGTAGGGGGGTCATTCGTTATATAACTCGCCCGTTTGGAGTAAAATATATGATAGAAAAGGGGGTGATTGACAGGTCGCCTGTCCAGTGATCGCGCAACTTGCCGATCATCAACCAATAGCAGGTGGAGTTGCGGCTCTGGGAAACCCCCGTCTCACGTGAGCTGCACAAGGACCCCAAGATGGCGACAGACACTTTGCTGCAAAACGTGAGTCCAAAGAATAGTAGGTGGCTTTGTCCATATTATTTAGGTCAGTGGATCCGACCCGTGTATCCGCCCGGCCCATTTTCATACACATAAGACAAGATTTATTTATTTGTTTGTTTGTTTGTTTGTTTGTTTGTTTTTCAAAGACTGTGTTCATGGTATTTCTGCTTTATTATAAAGTGAGCAGCAGGAAGCCAGATAATATGGGTTCAAGCCCCTGTGTAGGCAAGCATCTGCCCAGACGAAGTGTCCCTACACCAGCTCCACCGTGCTGCACAGTGGCTGCTCAGCTGCTGTGGGCTGTGGGGTTCAACACATGTTTTTACTGTTAGTCCACAGAGAGAGAGACAAATGGAAGAAAGACGGATTATAACACCATAAGCTATGATGAATCCATGCAATATCCCCTGAACAGTGAATTTAGAAAGGTAGTTTTAATAATTGTCCATTTATCGCCAATTAGTACTGTAGTAGCTGTGTTTTACTCTTTTTTTCCCTTCACTCCGTCAAGTGCTAATATTGAAAAGGTGTCGACAGCATTTGGGCCGCCATCGTGTAGTGGTCAGCAGCGCAATATAGTTTTCCCTCACAACCCAGATACATTATACTGATTTACCCCATTGGCGTATCGTTTTTGCAACACCTAGCAGACATGCTAGGTGTAATGCACACATGAGAGAGAGAGAGAGAGAGAGAGAGAGAGAGAGAGAGAGAGAGAGAGAGAGAGAGAGAGAGAGAAGGGTGTGGTTAGGGTCATACATCATTTAAACTCATGATGTATTAACCTCATGGGCTGCTCATGCATTTCACCAAGGCTTACATTGGCTGAAAAGGTGTTCTGTCCCGATTACCACTTCTGTGTGGTGCAATTGAACCCAAAATGACAGAAGCTGGGCCTCAAACTGGACTATAATACATTATGTACATGGCACAATGTTGTTCTATTCCAGTAGCTCACCACAATGAAAACATCACAAAGTCCTGTGGCAAGTCGTACGCTACGTCTGGGCACAGCGTTTATCCAACCACAGGGAAGCTGAGACGTACGTGAAAGCCTGCATTAAAAGTCAATAATGGTATATTAAAGTATACATGGGAGACAGTAGTTATGATTTTTTTTATGTGTGCACAGGAGGTGGGATGTAAAAGCAACTACCTACCCCCTCATAAGATTTATGAGACCAAATACCATTTAAAAACTAAATCTGCTATCAATCCCCCATTAAAAATGCAGCAACGAATGCAAAAAAAGTGCTTTATTTAGTGAGGTACCTTCCCCACTGTGCAACAACATACATGCAAGAAGGAGAAGGTGAAGGCTGCTCTCTTCTCAATACTTGACAATGACCATTTCTGTCCAGACGTTTTGTGAACAAGTGATGTCACATCCTGTGCTGGGATCCCCTGCTTTAAGCAGATTCCGGCTTGAAAACAGAGAATAATTGTCTCATACATGCAGTTTTCTGTTGGTTTGACAATGGCCATGTAGCCTATCTGTATCAATTTGCATGTTTTGATTTCTCAACTGGATACTCATCTTACATTGTTTATTGCAATATATGCCCACAATGTGATTGTAGTTTAGTATCTAAAATACACTATAGGTCATGCATTATTTTTATGTATTTTTTAGATTATTTTCTGGGCATGTTTTGCCTTTAATGATATAGGACAGTAGGCAGACAGGAAAGGTGGGGAGAGAGAGGGGATAGGGCAGTAGGTAGACAGGAAAGGTGGAGAGAGAGAGGGGATAGGACAGTAGGTAGACAGGAAAGGTGGGGAGAGAGAGGGGATAGGACAGTAGGTAGACAGGAAAGGTGGGGAGAGAGAGAGGGGATAGGGCAGTAGGTAGACAGGAAAGGTGGGGAGAGAGAGGGGATAGGACAGTAGGTAGACAGGAAAGGTGGGGAGAGAGAGGGGATAGGACAGTAGGTAGACAGGAAAGGTGGGGAGAGAGAGAGGGGATAGGACAGTAGGTAGACAGGAAAGGTGGGGAGAGAGAGGGGATAGGACAGTAGGTAGACAGGAAAGGTGGGGAGAGAGGGGATAGGGCAGTAGGTAGACAGGAAAGGTGGGGAGAGAGAGAGGGGATAGGGCAGTAGGTAGACAGGAAAGGTGGGGAGAGAGAGAGGGGATAGGGCAGTAGGTAGACAGGAAAGGTGGGGAGAGAGAGAGGGGATAGGGCAGTAGGTAGACAGGAAAGGTGGGGAGAGAGAGAGGGGATAGGGCAGTAGGTAGACAGGAAAGGTGGGGAGAGAGAGGGGATAGGACAGTAGGTAGACAGGAAAGGTGGGGAGAGAGGGGATAGGACAGTAGGTAGACAGGAAAGGTGGGGAGAGAGAGAGGGGATAGGGCAGTAGGTAGACAGGAAAGGTGGGGAGAGAGAGAGGGGATAGGGCAGTAGGTAGACAGGAAAGGTGGGGAGAGAGAGGGGATAGGGCAGTAGGTAGACAGGAAAGGTGGGGAGAGAGAGGGGATAGGGCAGTAGGTAGACAGGAAAGGTGGGGAGAGAGAGAGGGGATAGGGCAGTAGGTAGACAGGAAAGGTGGGGAGAGAGGGGATAGGACAGTAGGTAGACAGGAAAGGTGGGGAGAGAGGGGATAGGACAGTAGGTAGACAGGAAAGGTGGGGAGAGAGAGAGGGGATAGGGCAGTAGGTAGACAGGAAAGGTGGGGAGAGAGAGAGGGGATAGGGCAGTAGGTAGACAGGAAAGGTGGGGAGAGAGGGGATAGGACAGTAGGTAGACAGGAAAGGTGGGGAGAGAGAGAGGGGATAGGGCAGTAGGTAGACAGGAAAGGTGGGGAGAGAGGGGATAGGACAGTAGGTAGACAGGAAAGGTGGGGAGAGAGGGGATAGGACAGTAGGTAGACAGGAAAGGTGGGGAGAGAGAGAGGGGATAGGGCAGTAGGTAGACAGGAAAGGTGGGGAGAGAGAGAGGGGATAGGGCAGTAGGTAGACAGGAAAGGTGGGGAGAGAGAGAGGGGATAGGGCAGTAGGTAGACAGGAAAGGTGGGGAGAGAGAGAGGGGATAGGACAGTAGGTAGACAGGAAAGGTGGGGAGAGAGAGAGGGGATAGGGCAGTAGGTAGACAGGAAAGGTGGGGAGAGAGAGAGGGGATAGGGCAGTAGGTAGACAGGAAAGGTGGGGAGAGAGAGAGGGGATAGGGCAGTAGGTAGACAGGAAAGGTGGGGAGAGAGAGAGGGGATAGGACAGTAGGTAGACAGGAAAGGTGGGGAGAGAGAGAGGGGATAGGGCAGTAGGTAGACAGGAAAGGTGGGGAGAGAGAGAGGGGATAGGGCAGTAGGTAGACAGGAAAGGTGGGGAGAGAGGGGATAGGGCAGTAGGTAGACAGGAACGGTGGGGAGAGAGAGGGGATGACATGCGGTACACCAGGATG